>NW_027137960.1:774-77425 GCF_003813185.1 Lentinus tigrinus ALCF2SS1-7
CGGCGGGGTTTCCGGCGCCGGGGCGGACTTCTCCTTCTCCTTCCCCTTTCCCTTCGATCGGGGTTTCGACGGGCCGGGCGCGTCATCATCATCGTCGTCATCGTCGTCGTCGACAACGATGGGCTCGGCGCAGGGTTTCTTCTTCCCCTGTCGGGCCTCGAGCAGGGCTTCTCCGCCCTCGCACTTCTTCTGCCGCTGTTGGCAGGCGACACACGCCTTCGCGCGGTCGGAGTCGGTGTACCACAAGCACGGGACGTTCCGCCCCGTGCACCCGTGACAGGCCGCGCTGTAAAGAAATCAGCTCCATCGGACCTCCGATCCCCGAACCCCGCTCCAACTTACGTGGCGGCCATCCGCGGCCTCTTCTTCTCCTCCTCCTTCTTGCGCCTCTTCTCCTCCTCCCTCTTGCGGGCCTTCTCCACCGCCTTCCACGTCTCCTCCTCCAGCCTCCGCTTCTCCTCCGCCTCCTGCTCCCGCGCGATGCGGAGCTGCTCCGTCGCCCGTCGGATTTGCTCTTCGAGCGCGGCGGTGTCGTTCGGGGCCATGGTGGTGGTGGTGGTAGATGGTGATGGTAGAGGACGAAGGAGTTCCTAAAGATCTTCAACTCCGTCCGACTCTTTATATCCGACAATTTCAAATCCTCAACTCCGTGATGGCAGGGTCAGAACCCCGACTTCCCCGTCGACTCACCTCCCCGCCTGTCACCCTGAAACACTTCCCAGTTAGTCCTCGAGGGCTCGGACCCAGTGGGGGGACACTGTCACATCCCGTGCCCAAGTCCGCCCTGCCGCCCCTCCGACACAACCCCGACCCGACTACCCCTGAACTCCGCCCCCCTTTCCCGGCTAATACGTCACCACCCCTACTCCTTTCCCTCCTGCCTTATCCGGACTTCCGTCCGGACTCCGATTGCCTCCGACCCCCGCTCTGTCATCCGATCGTATTATGACATCAGTATCCGCTGCCTACACTTACTAGCCCAGTTCAGTTGCTTCCGCTCCGTCATCCCCGCAGTGTATCCGCCGCCTATACTTACTAGCCGGTTTATTTGCTTCCGCTTCGTCATCTCCGCAGTCCGCCTCCTGTCCCTACTCTTGTCGGACTCCTATCAGACTTCCGTATATAAACCCTACCTTACAGTCGCATAGTTCTTCAGTTCTGATATCTCGTTTACCCACTCGACTACTCAGTACTCAATCTATCTGACTTCTCTGCCAACCTCCGCCTGATCTCCGACCGACCTTCCGACCGGACCTCCGACCTCCGACCTCTGACTTCTGTTCTCGTCTCTGTTCCTTACTCTCTGCTTGACTCTCTTATTCGTAGCTTGCTCCGGTATAAACTCCGGAGCCTCTTATCGGACTTCCGCAAATTGAAGACATCGACGACTCTTCAGGCGTTGGTCAATAACTTCGCCAAAGTCTTCATTCCCGCGCACCTTCGGACTTCGGACTTCGGACTTCCCTTCGGAGTTCGACTTGTGCGCATAGTCCTAACAATGGCTACCGGTGCGGATAGCGATGTTCGTCGGCTAGCGGGCGCTCGGTGCAAACGGGTGCGATATGGTGCAAAGAGGTGCAAAGAGGTGCAAAAGGGGGCTAGGAGGGGATGGAAGGTGCGACAGAGTGCAAAAAGGTGCAAATGGGTGTTATTGATGGATATTGGGTGCGATATGGTGCTACACGGGGCTAAACGGTGCAAAGAGGTGCTGGCGGGTGCAGGCGCTCGATATTGTCTCATATTTGTCCAGTGAATCCACTCATACAACCTCCGCAGCGCTGGAGTCGAAAATATTCCTACGTATGTCTGCGATGCGGAGCTACAAGACACAACCAAGACTCCACTCGTCGCTCGTTGCCCGGCACCGGTGGTTAGTGGATCGCGAGTAGGCTCGAAGCGCAAGAAGAATGACCCTTTTTTGGAGCTCCTCAAGCCTGAGAAGAATGTCAGCCAATTTCGTCACTATTGTATCGTGGTCGAAGACGTCTGTCTTGCGCTCTCGTGCTTCAAGACGGGGAAGCAGCTCATCTCCATCATGCGCGACTGTGTCAAGGGTAGTTCTCTGTTTACTCATGTGGAGTGTTCCTCACTGACGCTATTTACGTAGCACACGAGGGTGCAGCAACGAAGGCGAAGATCATGCACTGCGACATCATCACTTGGAATATCCTTATCTGCCCGAGGGTCGAGCTTGACGAGAAGGGCGTGCTCCGTGTGAAGTGGAGGGGAATTCTTGTCGACTGGGAGCTGTCGAAGACCATCACCGATGATGGGCATGCTGAGACGGCACCTCAGGGGGTAAGCGTTATATCCTTGCACATTTCACTGCAAGCACCTGCTCACAAGCGCTCCAAAGGGCACTTGGAAGTTCGCGTCGGTGTATATCCTCAGCAACCCCAAGAAGCCTATGGAGATCGCGGACGAGATCGAATCCATCTTCCACGTTACGCTCTACAACTCCCTGTGCTACCTCCGTCATACTTGCAAAAGTCTCCGGGACACCATGTCCGACTACTTCGACCATTTCACGTATGGCGATGACCAATACCGCTGCGTCTCCGACAAGCGCAGTGCCATGCGAACAGGAGTGCTCGAACAGTCTGGCGCGGGTAGTTTCAGCTTCCTCGGTGACGACGGCCTTCATGAAAGCCAACCTATCAACATGATCTTTTCCACAATGTTGCCATGGTTCAAAGCTCGTTACGAGAAATTGAGGACGCTTGAGGACATGAGGATTAGAAAGAGGAGGCTACAGATGCTGCGGCAGATGGAGACCATCGTGGCTCGTCTCAGCGCAGATGTCGAGACGCATGGGGAAAATGGACAAGAAGACAAGAGGATGCAAGAGAAGGAGACGCAGCAGCAGCAAGCTTCGGAGGAGGAAACGCCCGCTGCAGGTCCGCTGGAAGTCGACAGTTATACTGCGCTTCTGGAGCTGTTGGATCTGATATTGACAAGATTTGACTGGCCCGAGGCAGATCGGGTCGGCGACCAGCTGGAGGGTGAGGCGCAAATCGCTGCCCTGAACGTCCATCCTAACCCCCAGCCCGACAAGAACGACTTCAAAGAGACCAACGAGAAACACACAAGCTTGCAGGAGTCTGGAACGGACGACACCGACAACAACGATAACGACGAGGACAGCGCAGACGATCCGGATGCCGACCAGCCCAAGGTCAAGCGTCGACGAACTCGCGCCGACATGAACGAGCAGGAGAACATGGACGAGAAGGCAGCGCAGGGCAGCGGGCGTAAACGTCGGGAGCCCGTGCGACGCACTCGGGGGACCCGCACGACTCGCGGTGCTGGCAGTCGTGCTGCACCGATGCACCAGTACAATCTTAGAGCTCGCAGGTTCTAGCATCTTGCATCATTATAGTTACCGTGGTTCATGTCCTATCTGCGTCGGGATCTGCTATTAGGCTACTAGTACGCCGCTGGCTGTATACTAGCTCTCATAAACGGGATCTCACACATAAATTGTCACTAGAATACTTTGATATGACTCTCCCCAAGTTTACCCTGAAGCCCAATCCGGCGAAACACTTCAACCGAACCGTGCGCGTGATGCACGGCGATGGATGAGTGGGAGAGTCGGACTCAGTGGTTGTCTTCATACAAGTACATACGTTGCTTTGCCACTCAATCTGCCGTTACTCTGTCTCCTCCGAGACCACCGCAGCTGCACCTTGCCCAGCTGCAGTGCTTTGTGTATGCCCCTTGAGGGTCGCGTCCCGGATTCAACGCTCAGGGGCAGAGTAGCGGCGTAGGTGCGAATGATCGAGTATACTTGAAGCTATTTAGTGGTTCCTAGTAGTTGAAGTATTGATTTAAGCGTTGAGCAGGGACTCGATCATGCAACTCCAGCGTGTGCTGACTATCGCATCGCGTAGACAAGCAACGTCGACCGTGCCACTACATCAGGAAAAACCGAAATCTCGAGAGTCCCTCTGCAGAGCTCCCGAGGCTCGAGAGACTCGGGAGCCCTCCTGCATAGCCACCGAGCGGTCGGTAGACCTCCGTAGACGCACTGGCAGAAAGAGAACGTTGAAAGTGTGTAATTAGTGCCTCTGTCTGTCCCTCGAATGGCACAGGACAAGGAGATGTAGTGCTATCAAATTTGACAGCACATCCAGCTCGAACTTACTGGTCGGCACTTCCCTCAGAAAAGCTGGAAGTACTTCACAGCCTGCCCTGAAGACACCACATGACATTGCCGCCCTTGATGAGCTGGCAACGTCTTACTCACTCTCGTCCGCCCTTCTTTCCCCCCGCCTTACCCTCCTCCTCCAAGCCCCTCTATGGCCTCACTGCCAAGGTCCATCATCAAGACCGGATACAGACAAGACAGGGCGAATTCAAAAACGATGGCAAGGACAACACAAGCAAGAACTCATAAGCTGGCGGCCCTCCGCTCGTCCGCTCGCTTTCTTGCCTGCTCTCTCGCCCGCTCTCTTACCCTGTCTCTCGCCCGCTCTCTTGCCCTGTCTCGCCCGCTCTCTTGCCCTGTCTCGCCCGCTCTCTTGCCCTGTCTCTCTCGCCCACGTTCTTGTACGTTTTTGCCTGCTCTCGCGCCCGCGCTCTGATCTACTGACGCCAGCTCTCTCACCCGCGCTCTTGCCCGCTTTTGCCTGCTCTGCTTACCCGCCATCACCCACCTCTCTCGCTCGCACTCTTCCCACCCGTTCTCCTCACCCGCTTTCCTTGCCCGCCTCACTCGTATCCTCTCCTGTTCTCCTCGCCCGCCTCTCGTGCTCTCTCCACGCGCTCTCTTATCGTCCGCTGCTATTTCCTGCCTCTCTTGCTCGCCCCTCTGATGCCCTCTCTACGTCCGCTCTCCTCCTGTGCTCTGTCTCAGGTCTGCATGCTCCACCTCACCCAATGTACTCGCACCTCCGCTTTGCCGATGCTTCACCACGGCTCGCTCGACATCATCGCGCCCAGTCCTCGCCCCCCGCAGCTGTCTCTTGGACTCGCCCACTGTAGTCGACCACCCTTCTTGCCTGGTTCTCTGCTCTGCTCACTTGTCCTGCTCCGAGTCTGCTGCTCCGCTCACCTGCTCTGCTCTGTTGGTCTGTCCGCTTGCTGCTTGCTCCCGCTCCTCCCATGTATATCATTCAGATGTTGTATTGTCATGTAGTTATGTAGTAAATATATTCGATTTTGCTTCGTCTACGTCTTCGTCTGCTCGATGCTCGTGTGTCAAGGCAGCAGCTCCACGGGCTATTGATGTCTCGACGAGTGCTAGCGAGTGCTCGAGAGCTCCAGTGTGCGTCTATCGAGTGATCGCAGAGGGGGTACTTGTGTATCAGGGATATCTTGGCTCTCGAGCCTCAAGAGTCCTCTCGATACAAGTAATTTTTTCCTGATGTATGAACAGTAGTTTGCGCACTAGCGTGAAAGCGGCAATGAGTAAATGTTTGCCATCAATGGGAGGTCGTAATAGAAGTTTTGTTTCTGGCTGAGGACTTCAATAGACCATTGGGCAGTGTATGGGCCAAGAATCTGGAGTCTTTGCTGCCCTAACCACCAGGGCGCCTTTATCAACCGTTGACTGCCTAATCAGGCGGGGCGGCACTGTGCCATCAGTCACGGTCACCACCGGGGGCAAGTTCAACTTGGAACCAACGGCCATCCTCACCACCCGAGACATTCTCTTCCGCCTCTCTGCGAATTCTGGTCCCCTACCGCTGTTGGCACGGCAATCCAACCTGCATATATCAACCTGCATACACGACCTCTCCCGAGAACTTTGTGAGTTCCTTGTTCCTTGCCAGTGCTCTCTCCCCATACTCGACCACTCCAACCACCGCCATGGCGCAGGCTTTCATCTAGTCTGCGCCCGGTGTCTTTGGCCCACCCTGTACTTCGCTACTTTCGAGCTCCGCATCTCTGCCATCTCGTGATGACCAGTTCAGATCTGACGTAGTGTTTGTCTAGAACAAACCGAAACGCCCCCGAGAACACCGAGAGTAACGCGAATATGAGCCACCGTCTCTCCGACGAGTCTGTCATTCCTATTTTTATCCCCGAGCACAAGGGCAAAACAAGGCGACCACCCGTGATGCCTGCAAAGTTGGCGAAGATCATCGACAAAGCTTCGTCTGCGGAACAGATCGCTGAGGCATGGGTGGGTCGCTTCAAGTATGCTGCCCCAGGCCGTCCTTTCTCACCAATTGGATAGGAGCAGTGGTTGAACCAGGACAAAGGGCCCTGCCCTGGGTATCGCATCGTGCTGTCTCTGCATGAGAGTACGCACAAGGATAAGAAGACCAGATCCGACGATAAACAGCTCCAGACTGTAGCTGCTCTGTACAAGGAGGAAGATGCGCCCACCGACGACCGCCAGATTTGGGAAACCTCCCAGCTACTAATCAAGTTCAACAGCGACAGCACAGACGACGAGGACAGCGACGGCGCCTTCGAGACGGATGGAGATGTCGAACGGCAGATCACCACGTATGTCGAGAGCGCCTTGCATTACCAACACCGCGCCGCCATGTTCTTCCTCCTCGTCCACGGCAACCGCCTGCGGGTCACGCGCTGGGACCGCTCTGGCATCTCCACCGAGTCGTTCAAGTACACCAGTGAGCGCGCCCGTCTCCGCGACGTTCTCTGGGACTTCTCGCGACTGGACGCTGGGCAACAAGGCTTCGACACTACTGCCATCCTCCTGACTCCAGACAGCAACGAGTACAAGCTCATGGACGATCTCAAGGTAGACCACGCCGGCACCGACCTCTCCGAAGCCGAGGGTACCATCGTTACGAAGGCGCAGGAGCACTACACATTCCGCTTCGCCAGGGAGGCCTTCGCGCAGTCTATAGCCAAGGGCTTTCCTCGTTACCGCCTGACAGTGCCCGCGGGGAACGAAGAGCGCCGCTTCCTCGTTGGGGAGCCCACGGTCACAGTTGCGCCTGGCATTACCGGACGCGGCACGCGCGGTTTCGTTGCATGGGACGTCGCCGGGAGGCGGTTCACGTTCCTCAAGGATGCCTGGCGCCACCACCTGCAGAAGGTCTCGACCGAAGGGCAGGCCTTGCGCGACCTCCATAGCGCTGGGGTTGAGAACACCCCTACATGTGTCTGTGACGCGGAGCTCCAGGACATGACCAAGATTCGTGAGGCGCTCGCGTCTGGCAGCGAGCCGTCTCAGGCTGGCAGGTCGCGAGCAGGCTCGAAGCGCAAGAGGGATGAGCCAGCCGTTGAGGACTTCAAGCACGAGAAGAACGTCAGCAAGTTCCGTCACTATCGTATCGTGGTCGAGGAGGTCTGCCTCCCGCTCAAGCGCTTCACGACGGGGAAGCAGCTCATCTCCATTATGCGCGACTGTGTGAAGGGTACGCCCGTCTGTTTACTCGTGTCTAAGTCTTCCTCGCTGACGTCATCCATTCAGCACACGAGGGTGCAGCGACGAAGGCAAAGATCATGCACTGCGACATCAGCAATTGGAACATCCTCATCTGCCCTCGGGTCGAGCCCGACGAGAAGGGCGTGCTCCGTGTGAAATGGAGGGGAATTCTCGTCGACTGGGAGCTGTCGAACCCGATCGTCAGCGAAGACAATGCTGCGACGGCTCCTCCGGTTGTACGCGCGGTAAACCTCGTGTCCCTTGCTGCGTATTCCGCCGCGAGCACCTGCTCACACCTGGCGCTGCACAGGGCACTTTCATGTTCTCATCTGCGCATATCCTCGACAACCCCGAGCAGCCCTTCCGGATCGCGGACGAGCTCGAGTCCATCTTCCACGTGACGCTCTACAACGCCCTCCGCCACCTCCGCCATACCTGCAAGAGCGTCGAGTCCGTCATGTCCGACTACTTTGAAAAGTTCTCGTTCTGCAAGGGCGAGGAGCGCTGCGGCTCAGACAAGCGGAACACCGTGACAAATGGAGAGCTCCGGAATGGCCCGTTTGAGATCGATTTCCTCGGCGATGACGGCCTTTTGGAGAGTCAACCTATCAACGTGGTCTTTATCGAAATGCTGCAATGGTTCAAAGCTCGTTACAAGGCGCTGCGGCCTGCGGATGACGAGCTGAGGAAGCAGGAGATGGTGCAGATGATGAGGGAGGCCAGAGCTCGTCAGCGTGCCAAGGCACTTAGAGAACACGGACAAGTGGATGAGACGCAACAGCAGAAGCTGCAGGACTGGGAGGACGAAATTCTCGCTACTCAGGATTCAGTCTCCGAAGTCGACCGCGATAATGCCAGATTTCTCGACAGCCATACCCGGTTGCTAGCGGTGTTGGATACGGTATTGTCGAAATGGGATTGGCCCGAGAAGGATCGAGTTGGCGACCTGTATGGTGAGTCGCGAGTCGCGAGTCGCTGCCCCGAACGTCCACCCTGACCCCCAACCAGACGACAACGATTCCGAGGAGAGGGGCAAAGAGGAGAACGCACGCACGCACGAGTCTGGAACAGACGACACCGACAACAACGACAACAACAACGAGGACAGCGCAGACGATCCGGATGCCGACGAGCCCAAGGCAAAGCGTCGACGAACTCGCGCCGACATGAACGAGCAGGAGAACATGGATGAGAAGGCAGCGCAGGGCAACGCCGGGAGTACACGTCGGGAGCCCGTGCGACGCACTCGGGGGACCCGCCGCACGACTCGCGGTGCTGGTTGTCGTGCTGCACCGACGCATCAGTACAATCTTAGAGCTCGCAGGGGTTAGAACCTTGCATCATGCTAGTTGCCATGGTTTGTACTTATCTGCATTGAGACCTGCTATCAGGCTACTAGTACGCCGCTGGCTATATACTCGCTCTCGGAAACGGGATCTCACACAGCAATTGTTAGTAGACTCCAATATGACTCTCGCCAGTTGACACGCTGAAGAGAACAGCACAAGCCGGATACCAGCGCCTCATGACCTGCTCCTGGTGTCACCTTCCCGCGGAGTCTTGCCTGCAGGATGATCGAGAGACGGAAGATCACCTATGAATACGTCGCCCTTGACGACCCCGACGAGCAGGTCCTCCACTGACTCTTCGCCTGGCCTCCACTCGCCAGCTTTTCCCCACCCCCTAATACGTTCGACAGCGTGTTGGATCCGCTGGTCCATGCCGAGCGCCTCACAGTCTTCATCGGCTACGTAGCCCCTGTCGAGCCCCAGCAGGTTATAGTTGACGAGAAGCTCGAGGTCGGACTGTAAGCGATACCGCTCTGGACAGAACAACCGGTACTTGCGCATCATGCGGAGGATACCTGCGTAGACGGCCGAGGGACGCGGTATGTAGAGTATGACCTCCGTTTTGTCGAGGGGTATGGGTTCGAGCTCGTCTTCGGTGTACCCGGGCAGCGAGGCGGGCATGAGGTGGATGGACTGGATGCGGAGTGGGTCTGTATAACGAGAAACGCGGTGTAGCCGACCGAGGCGCAGAAGATCGCCGACGACCCAGTTCGGTAGGGTGGCGATGGGGAGGTGCATGCCGGTCAGCGTCGCCGACAGACCCTCGAGTTCTTCATCCGGAACAAGGAAAGTAAAGTTCTGCAGCGATAATCAGAACTCCGAAATTGCCGGAATGATTCAACATGCTCACCTTCTGCCCACGAGGGAGACCGAGGTGTTGGTCTAGCAGGGAACCCCAGGCGATGAGGCGCGTGCGCTTGCTTAGGACGCCGAGCGCCCTGCGAACGATCTCATCGAGGGGCAGAGCGAAGATATCATCTTCTGAATCTGATTTTGTCTCCTTGGGTGGAGGATGCGTGGCCAGTACAGTCGTAGTCGCCATGGTGGTTCTAGTCAAGGAGGGTTAATCGTGTGACGTCAGGGTACCACCTTTAATCTCCGATTCAACAATCACCCCGTGCGGATCAGCCCGCCTTCTCCGAATGAACATTTCGTGCCCCGCGGCAGCCTTCGGAGAACTGCGCCTTCGACGCGTTCGCCTTCCTCGACAGTTTCTTCTCCGGCCAAGAACTTGCACGTCCATATATGATATGTATGACAAGACACAGAACAAACTCCGCCCACGAGCTGTAGACCGCGCGCAAGATGGGCCATGGGGACCTACAGTATATACCAGAGCTCGCACTCCTTCTGTTCCACCACCGTCACGCAGCAGTGCCAACTGCCTGCCTATTTAGGCGGGATTGATGCAAATTCGATTGTAGACGGCTCGCTGCCTTCTCTCCCTCTCCCCTTAGCGCGCTACTATGTCCTTGGTGTCGGTCACGACAGTCCACGACGACCAGATAGAGGCGGCGAGGGTCTTATCCTTGAGGTGTGCAGATCCTGTGCATTCATCGTCTTCACGGGCACGGATCTTTCACTCAGGCTCGATGCTGAAGGCCTCAAGTACGTCTTCATCGGTGGTTTTGCATGCGCCGTACTAGGAAGTGAGAGGCTCACGAAGATGAGTATACTCCTCCAGATTCTGCGTTCGTGGCGTGCTAAACCTTCTACACGATACAGACGTCCTTATCGAAATAAGGAGTCAGGATATAGTGGCTTTGCGCAAACGACTGGCGGACCTCGATGCTCGTTTCGTGGTGTTCGGCATCAAGTTCTACTTTGTTCGAGTGCGTCCCTACAAATGCCTCTCTGAGGGATAGCTGCGGAGCCGTTTACCTATTAAACAGGAACTTCCTCCTCCATCGTCGCAAACCGCAAGTACCTCCGTCGAAAACAGTCAGCGCAACGTTCTCATTGAGACCCTCGCCGCGGGAACCCTCGGCCTGCCTGCCGCAGCAGGACCAGTATACATCGACCCGCAAACCGGTACGACTTTCCCGCCGCGTGCCACTGACAGTGTTCTCACTCCACACAGAGCTCAAGCTCCTCCACCCCTCTGTCCTCCCCCTCACCAAGCTCAAGCGCTGGTCGACGATGCGTAGCTCCACCCGCCCTCAAACGCGAGCGAAGGTCCTCACCGATCAGGAAGACATCCTCAACCTCATACGAGTACTCGTCGAAAGGAAGATGAAGCTCTCGTTTGGGGATTACGCTGGGAAGACTAGGGGTCAGCTCCTGCCCCTCGTCGCGACGTTCCACGACTCCTTTAGGGGGGACGTCGGTTTTTGCGCCAGTTTGAAAGAGGCTATGTACGCGGAGGACTGGGAGGAGATGCTTCGGACGTCCCCCTTGGTGGCGGATTAGCTCACTTGTGCTCTCGGACGTGTTTCAATGTTGTACTTGTATTTGACGCCGCGACTCATGGGAGAGCAGGCAAAGAGGGCAGCGGGTCGACTTCCTCGTAAGCAACGCGACGGATGGAGGATATTCATCGTGAGTACTATTACTCTGTGAGGTTGTCAGCGTCGCCAGATCAGGTTGAAGCATTGAGAACAGACATGAAGCTCGGTCCGGCGAATTCTACTCACATAGCCTCATACATACATACGCCGATGAACGGGCTTTCAAGTTGGATCGTAACCACCAGCGCCTACCACTTCCCTCCATCGCCGTGACTCATACGCGCTTGTAGTACCGTACGCGTCTTCATCTGACCAACATCTGACTGTCGACGCTGGGACGCTGGGTCAACCTCTTCACCTCTTCACACTACGCGTTTCCAATTTAGAGGCTCACTTGTTGCAGGTCACTTGACGGCCGCATCTATACCTACTCTGTGACAGTGAGTGTGAGTGATCACGTTGCGACTAGAAGCACTGCTCAACTCGCTTTACATACGCAGCTTCCACATAGCCCTACCAGCCACCAGAAGGCATCTGTCAGCATTATCAAGCAAATGGTGTATTGCGGTGTTACGAAGGGGCGGACTCTACTCGCCCAACCCTGGCATGCCGCACGGTCGGCATCGACATCAAAAACAACACATTCGCCTGCTACGGCCCCCCAAGCCAGAAGCTGACCTTCGCCTCGCTCGCGGACATCGGCAAAGCCCTCGCCCGACTCTCGATCCTCGCTCTCGACGCACACCCCTCCGCGAAGGGGGTCCTGGACGAGCTGCGCATAGCCAGCGACACGCGCAGCTTCGACGTCGCGCGCGTCAGGGGCGTTGAGAAGGGGAGGCTCGTCTCTGAGGATCTTGGGGCGAAGAAGGGTGGGTTGGAGGGGACGCAGGACGCCCCTGGGGCTGTTGTGGACTTTATCTGGTCAGCATTTTTGTCTTACGAATCACGCCCATCGGTTGGCATGACAGAAAAGAGGTACTGACGATGTGCGTTGTGCATAGCGTGCTCATTGGAGAGGGGAAGCTCGACTTTTCTGACAACTCGAACGAGTTGGTCAATCCCGGCGAGTCTCTGTGGAAGTGGAAGACAGTGGAGGATCAGCTCCGGGGTCTCTGAAGGTCTTTGAGTTGAGACGATAACTCACCTATCCGTCCACTCACTGTACTATCCAGTCTTGAATGTAAACAAGATGTGAGATTGGATGAAAGTGTGAGGTCCGGCCCTGTTTCGTCGCCTCCGAGCCCGCAGCCGCACCCTGCCCAGCTGCAGTGCTTCGTATATGCGCCTCGAGGGTCGTGTCCCGGGATCAGGGGCAGAGCAGCGGCGTAGGTACGCTCGATCGAGCGTACGCCAAGGAACAGAGCTGTTCGTTCGTTCCTCGAAGCATTGATTGAAGCGTTGAGCGGCGACTCGATCGTGCAACGTGCAACCCGGGGGTGTGCTGGACTATCGCGTGCGTACATAGACAAGTAAGGACGACGTGCCACTGGCAAGATCTAGTTGTCATATTCAAGAAGACCTGCGGACACTCAGGTCAATAGTCTCGAACCGCGGACGAAGCTTCGAAGTACTACGACTACTCACTTTGCACGATGTTTCTTCGTAAGATGAAAACCTCCTAGACGGCTACTAGACGGCGATCCCTCGGAGGAAGGGCTCGCCGCGGCTCAAACCTAATACATCTGAGTGAGCGAAGGCACAAGTCTGGCAGGAAGAATGGGCCAACACAGCCTCGGCCCTCTCTGGCTTCGGACGGAGGTAAGGACTTACACCCGCGTCGGTCCCGGTCGCGGCGATGAATACCATCGTCGGAAATTGAGCTAATCAAGAGCTTGTCGCATCCATTCGTCCATTACGGACGTGCGGATGTCGACACGTCAATCCCGCCGCACGGGAGTCCAACAGCCCCGAGCCCGAGCCCCGGCGGAACTCCAGGCTGAGACAGCAAGCTCGGACGATCAGGAGGGAGAAGCTTGTAGTCTGCCAGTGATTATCATTGTGGAGATTTCAAGCAATTCAGTCGCCATCGGCGTCATGATAGTGTTGCTTACGGAGATACACGCACGTCTTCCGTAAGATCGTCGAGACTCGAGAAAATCGTGCGCTGTCCGAAGCTGGAAGACTAGAAGGACTGTCAGGGATGGGTGAGCGCTGAGCATACGATGAGCACGGAATGGCAATTCTGATGCGCGCGTCGATGACTGCGATGTGCTCATCGCGAGCTCATCGACATCGTCGGCAATGTTGATGCTTGCGCATGGACGGCTCAAAGATATTCAGAATCAGAGAACATCAGAGAGACGCAGGGTGACGTGAGACTCGGGTGTCCCGATGTTCTCGCAGTCAGAAGTGACGTCACTCATATAGCTGCCGTTTACGCTTTACGTTAGACGGGGCTATTCGGACGACCCGGTGCCGAGTATGGTTATCCTGCATCCTGATGTCCGCTCTGGCCCCTGCGGTCCGTAGAGACTGAACGTTGAACCACAAACTCACGAATGATCCCGACGTCGGAGTGATGGTGGCGGTTTGCTACGCTCATCACGAGGGAGGGCGAAGACACGTTGGTGCGGGATTTGGGCTTGAGTGATCGGTACGATGGAGTGCACTGTCTGCTACTGTCCACTACTTGCTACGGTATTGCCTGGGAGTCCATGCAGGAAGAGCAAGTGACCACGAATGATGTTATGCGACAAATGGATCCATTCGCGTTTGCATACAGTACCTCGTCAGGTGTGCTGGGTAGATCACTACAATGCAGGAGGATGAAGGGACGCAACGAACCTGTTGCCAACATTTAAACCCTCTGGGCGCGCTTACATGTCACGCGCGGTCAGGAGAATGATACAAGGGCGTGAAAATTTGCCAGAATGGACAACGTAGACAGATAGGGTGCACACTGCACAGAGGCGGACGCACATTACCCCGCCTGACCCCTCTCCGTGCTTTAGGACGAGATGGAGGACCGCCTAGGGAAAGGTAGGGCAAGGTAGGCGGGCGCGTTGGGGACGAGCTGCGAATTGGGTCCGTCGTGGAGTGGAGAGTGGGACGATGGCGCAGCGGTCGCAGCGTCTGGATAGCCGGGCCTGTCGCCGTGGCTGTCGGAGCGGCGACGCGAGATAAGGCACGAAACCGCCGAGTGAAGCCGCACGAGCGACGATAAGCACAGGCTTCCGCTCCCATCCACCGAACCACGTCGGCCTCGAGAACATGTTTTCCTCGCTCTCGAGCACGAGCAGGAGCCATGGACGGGCCATGGGCCAGGGCGGATGGGGAGGCCGAGAGCGGCAGCGCCGAGCCAGAAGACAGGTGAGATCTGGATGGAGGCGCGGCCCAGACCGTTGCGCCTACGAAATTGATGGCGAGCATAATTCGCACCGCCCCAATGAGCGCGCACGTGCGAGATCAACCACTTGCGCTTCCCCTTTGCATATTTTGCCCTCTATCTCTTGCCACCGACACCCACGTCCGCCCCCCTCCTCCCCGCCGGTCGTCGTGTCTCAAGAGGTCACCGTCCCAGACAGCCCCCTCGCTGTCTCTCCTGGTGAGTACCCCGCCACTCGTCGTCGCGTCGCCACCCTCTCATCTCGCGCGCCGCCCAGGATCTGCCGTCTCCCCGATCCGTTCCCGCTCAGCCTCGTATCTGCGCCGGAACTCCTCCTGCGGACGGCTTCTGGTCAGTCTCTCCGTTTCTCATCACTCCATTCTCTGTTTCTGTCCATCCCGGTGGCCGAGGCTGACCACCCCTGATCCTCCTACATAGTTCGGTCTGCATCGCTCGCTCTAGTGCGCCCCCGGTCCCTTTGCTCGCGTCTAGCGACACCTTTTTCCCTATAATTATCGTCTTCAACCCCTTCCGTCCACCCGCCAAGCGCTTCCCAGCCCTTTCTTGCGAACGACGTCACTAAGCAGGTGAGTAATCCCCTTGCGCGCGGACTGTGGTCATCCCCGCGTCAGCCACGCAACTTTCCCTTTGGTGCTGATTGACACCGACAGACCCCACAGACCAAGATCCCTATGAGCACGGTACTCAACCTCCACACGTACACCGCCCCCATGGACTACTCCTACTCGCGGCACTCCAACAGCGCGGGTGCGCCTCTCCCGCGCATCCCCCGTCGGTCCTCTTCGTCCTTCCTCTTGACCACCGTCTCCGCACCGTCCACGCCTCCCGCCACGGTCCAACCCGTCGCGTCAACGGAGGCACCCGTGGCAGGCACCTCCACAGTGCCCACCGTCCTGGTTGTGCAACCCCCGACTCCCCCTCGCGCCGAGTCCGCTGCTGCGCAGCAGCCCGCTCACGACGACGCGTCCAGCTCGTCCAGTGGTTCCGAGTCATACGTTCAGATGCATCCCCGCACCAAGCGCACCCGTACCCCCAAGATGCAACCCTTCCGTTCGCCCGCGGACTCGACTCCTACGCCCGCCGTGTTCAAGTCCAAGAGCGTGTCTCAGCTCGAGAAGGGTGTGGCGTTCCCTGCGCGGCAGCCTTCCGTCGACGATAACTCCGGTAACGAGACACCCCGTGCTTCTTCTTCCCACTCTTCGCCGCATCCTAACCTCCATATCGACTTGAGCGACATCCAATTGACCACGCTCACGACTAACATCCGCGCTGAGGGTGCAAGCAATCGAACAGTCTCTGCGCCACACTCGGGTGCGGCCAGCATCGCACGGAAGAAGTCGGGTGAGCCTCTCAAGTCCTCGCTCAAGTCCCGCCGACCGGTTGTCCGTGGCGACCTCTCTGTCATCACCGGCGAGGGTTTTGCGTCGTCGAAGAGTGAGCCGACCACGCCCATGGCGACCAAGTCGGTTCACTTTGACTCTCGCCTCGAGCGCGTGAAGCTGTTCTTAGCCGAACAGAAGCCTCTTGCGATCTCGCGCGAAGGCTCGCCCACGGATACGAGCGGCACGGAAAGCGACTTCCCCAGCGCGATCTACGGGTCCAAGCGGGCAGGGCAGGAGGACAAGATGCTCACCATGCAGCTCACGAACCAGCCCGCTGTACCTCGCGCGGAGGCCGACCTTGCCCTCGAGGACCTGACGCTGTCAGAGGACGGCACATGCCTCAACGGACGCGCACGCGTACGCAACCTCGCGTTTGAGAAGTGGATAGCGATCCGCTTCACTGTCGACTGGTGGCAGACGACGAGCGAGGTCACTGCGAAGTATCTCGACTCGGTTCCTGGCGGTGTCTTTGACCGGTTCTCGTTCACCATCCGTCTCAGCGACATGCTCGCGCGCATTGAGGAGAAGACGCTCTTCTTTGCACTCCGGTACAATGTCGCTGGTCGCGAGATCTGGGACAACAACGACGGCCAGAACTACAAGGTCACGTTCGCCAAGGTCGCGCGTCCCCGCCCCATGCCCACGTCTTCTTCGGAGGGCGGCCTTGCGTCTCTCAAGAGCAAGCTCGAGAATGTCGCGAAGGGACGGGAGACCGTCGGTGGATACATGTCGCAGAGTAAGCGCAAGTCGACGGCACCGTTCACCCTCGATTCCTCGACCTCGCTGTCTGCACGGTACGACTTTGCTGCGTCATGGAAGAGCCCGTGGACGCGGTCGCCGCCCATGTCTGCGACCCCCACGAAGAGCAGCCACGCCCGCAACGTCACCTACCCGCACGCGCTCCCGCAGTTCCCGAAGCGCATGAGCAAGCAGGCGATGTTCGACGACTCGCGCCCGGCTGCTCGCGCTGAGGCCCTCACGCGCGGCTCGCCGCACATCACGGATCCCTGGGACGCTAGCCCGATCATACGCTCGCCGCTGTACGCAGACGAGGAGCTGGACGACACCCCGATGCCGATCATGAGCCGGCGGCGGGCGAAGAACTCGCAGCGGGGGTACTTTGACCTCGGGGCGAGCCCGTCGATCAAGCTCACGCCGACGGGGTCGCCGACGCGCGGGACGTCGCCGAGCAGAGGGGGCAGCCCGGAGCGGGCGCGGACGCGGGAGCCGGTGCGCGGGATGTGGTTCGCGGTGGAGCGGGGAGGGAGCGAGGAGAGCACGCCGAGCGTGACGTCGACGTCCGAGTCGTCGTCGCCGGCGGGGAGCCCGACGGAGGATTTGTCGTTTGGGTTTGGAGGGATGCGGAGCCCGGCGGAGAGTGATAGCTACAGCTCGTTCTTGAACAAGTGCGTTCTTTGTTCTTCCTTCCTTCCTTGTGCGTGGGTGCTGACCGGTTTTGATTGGGAGCAGGTACTGCTATTACACCGGGGCGAGCGAGTCGTTCTTGGACCTGCCGCCCGAGGCGATCCAGCGCTCGCACTCTGCGTCGAGCGTGGAGGAGTTTTTGTCGACGTCGCCGAGCCCGACGTACCTCCTCTCCCCTGGCGAGACCCCGACGCGGTCGAGCAGCTACGACGACGTGGTGTCGATCGGGAGCGGGGCGGCGACGCCGACGGCGCGCAGTGTGGGCTTTGGCAGTCTGATGGGCTCGCCGCAGATGCTGAGCGTTGCGCACTAGACGTCTCAAGACTCAAGACTCAAGACTGGCACTCTAGAGTACTGTTCTGTCTCTTCTTCTTCTAGGCTCTCTTCGCTCGTACGTGCGTGCGCGTGCGCACCTCTCTCTAGACTCGCCATCGCCGTCCTCCTCCGTCTCCTGCTCCCAAAGCGCACACCCGAACGAGAACGACTGGAGCGCAAAAGTTGCATCCTCCTCCCTCCTATATCCTCCTTCGTGCGGACATTTTTTTGGCCCTGCGTCGCATAATCCCCTCCTCTTGTCGGCATTCATCCATGCGTGTGCCGCTGTTCAGTGTGACATATATACCGCTTCACGCTTCACGTTTCACGTCTCAGCTTAACTTTATTCTCGCGTCTTGCGCTTCTGCCCTTTCTTCTTCTGCGTTTTTGCGTTTCTGCCACTTCACCTCACCTCCCCCCACCCCCCGCATCACAACCCCCCCTCCATTCCATTTCTCCGTATTCACGTTCGGCTCGGCATGATCATTGACGAGTCTACGCGCGACGACGTTTCTCATTTTATCCCTGAACCGCACCCCATCATCCATCCATCCATCACTCTTCATCATCATTCTGGTTGGTTTCGTCCCGAGACTCGAGTCTGACTCTCCGAGTCTCACCTCCATCTCCGTTCCCCACATCATCATTTTCCATCTTGTCACCTGTCCACCTGTCGAGCACCAGGCATCGATGTGTACGTGTACGAGTAACGAGTAACGAGCCAACGTTCTAGAGTTTCTGTTCTTGAGCTTGCTTCTTCGAGTTCCTCTGTTCCTCTGTTCCTCTGTTTCCCTTTCCCTTTCCTACATACATACATAGGTCCATGGACGATCTTCTCCTCTCCTCTCTCCGCCCGCGTACACATCAGACACATACACATACACATCAGACGCGCAGATACAGACACAGATACAGATACGTTTTATAGATGGACGGCCGTCGGCGAGGGCGCTAGCGCTGTTTCCATTACATACCATCTCATCTCCCCATCTCCTCATCCCTCCCATCCTCGTCTCTCCCGTTCCCGTCCCCGTCCTCATCATCCCCATCACTCGAGCATATGTCACTTTACGAAACTGAGCCTTGGTATCTTTGATGCCGTGACGACCTTGCAATGACGAATTTTTTTTGGCTTGTTCAAATTTTTTTGAGCTGTGTGCGTGTGTGCGATGTGAGTGCGTGTGCGTGCGTGCGTGCGTGCGTGCGTACGATGTGAGTGACGGTGGTGTGCGTGCGTGCGTGCGTGCGATGTGAGTGACGGTGGCGTGATGATGACAGTATAGGGTGCACTTGATGAATTGGAATTCGACTTCAAGTGCCCGCTAGTACAGTAACAGCAGTGACCTTTCTTACGGACGACAATTGAGGACCATCGCAGTCACCTCAGCAGCTAGCCCTTGTGATTCCCTGGATGATTAGATACATATCGAGCGTCGCGCCTCGCCACTCGCGATTCGCGGCCGTTGTTGTGGTCGAGGCGCGGACTGGGTCTACGTTCGGAATCTGCAGATTGGCAGGGTACCAGATCCACATCGGGAGGTCCAGTCCCAGGTTCGGACTCCGGATCCCAGGTTCGGACCACTGCCAGCCGAGGCGCTCCGGAACGTCGGCGCGGACAGGCAAAGGCGCACGCCATTGTGAGAGGCGCTGAGCGAAGGTGGCGGCAGTCGGGACCCTCGGCGACGGCTGTGGCTGCTTGCTGAGTGTGCAGTTGTGCTTACTCTTGCTTGTTGCTTGTTTGTTGCTTGTTGACGTTCTTGTGCTCTTCCCTCGGCTTGAGTCGTGACTCTTGCTTCTTCAGGCTCGCTGCTCTCTTTCTTGGTGTCTCTTGTCAGTTCTGAGTCGCCGGGTCGTATTTCCAAATTCCGAGGAGAAATCCTTCTACGAGCAAAACACTCATTGCAAGCAGTGTCATTATGTTCGCGTCGGTGAGTACTTAGTTTCCTGGTGCATATTTGCATACGCATACGCATACGCATATGTGTCGCAACGTGAGAAGGAGAGGGGATGCTGACATGTTCGCCGTTGCAGATCAGCTCATGGTGGGGAGGCTCGTCCGCCCCGACACCTGCACCCGCGGCTCCGGAGAAACCATACGACCCCACAGATCCAAAGCAGAACCCGCTCAACCCCAAGGGCCTGAAACCGTACGTCCTTCCATCTCCATCCTCATCCTCATCCCCATCCCATCTCCATGCTCGTGTCGTGTCCTCGAATGCCCACACGAGACTGTGAGACTGACCGGACGACGGCGCTGACAATCCGTCTAGGTGTTGCGCGTGCCCGGAGACCAAGTCCGCGCGGGACGACTGTTTCTTGAAGGCGAACCCCGGCGAGGCGGAGGAGAAGTGCAAGGAGCTCGTGCAGAAGCATATCGCGTGCATGCGCGGGTACGGGTTCAAGGTCTAGCTCAGCTCGCATAGTCCTGCTTGCAGCCTGGGCGAGATGGGAGACCTCCGACGAGTCGTGGAGGAGGAGAGGACGAGAAGGCGGATGAGGATGTGGCGTGTATTGCGGTCCGTGCTCTGTTATGCTTGTATTCTACCTAATCCTATAATTCTGCACGGTGCACCCACCGCTCTTGTGTATTCATCATCAAGTCGCCTGGAGGAGATATAAGAGAGCCAGTTTCACTGCCCTGTACGTGTTCTTTTCGTGTTTTTTTTTTTGATAATTCTTGGAGTGGACGGGTTTCGCGCAGCGAGGACCCGCGCGCGGGCAAGGAACGCGAGTTCCATGCGAGAGGTACGGCGTGGCCTTGTTTTTGCGCGACCGCGCACTGCGGCGCGCGTGCTGCATGCCGACTATATGCGGCTAATTTGCGAGTATTGTTGCGGACGGGACGGGTTGCCACGAGGAACGCGAGTCGGTCATCGGCATGCACAAGACTTGCACATGCGTCGCAGGAGAGCTAGCTCTGATTCGTCATATGCTCAGCGGGATGCGATCCGGGTACACAGACGCACACGGACCGTCCGATGTACTACTCTACAACCAAGTTCCCACGATTTTCCAGTGATTCTGAAGGGGAATGTACATGCGTGAATGCCAGAATAACGATCAAGAAAGGTTCAGATTCGTTTGCTCATCGTGTTCTTGCAGACTCCTCCGTCCGAACTCTCGGAGTTGGCTGGCCATCGACTCACGATGTTGGAGCTGTGGAATTGGTTCGAGTCGTCACTGCAGACGATTCGGTCATGCACCCGAACAGCACTAGCCTCGAGGTCAACCTGATATCCACGCCTCTGTGCGTCGACGCGTGCACCTCCGACCGGAGGTACAGGCTGGTTAGCAGCGGAACCGGCGCTACACACTTGTCATGGGCCCGGTATGTACGCCCACTGTCCACAATCGTGTGTATTGACATGTTCGTCTCTATGCATTTAGCAGAGCTGTGGTAGGTTAAGTGGAAGTTGGGGGTGCCATCGCGCTGCGGCTTGCGTCATGCGTATGCAGCTGTCTTGCTCCGAGGGATTGCCGCTCGAGTCTCGTCATCCACAGACACCTCTGACGGTGTACGTCGACGCCCACCGTTTCACCCCGACGTTGTGGACATTACAAGCTTCCCGGGAGGACGAGCTCCACTTTTGCGGCGGAGTGGCGCCTGTATGGCTGACAATGATCTTTCTCGTCGACAGTTCGGGATCACTGACGCAGCCTCCGGGCCCCTTGTGCTCGCAGTATTCCGCAGCTGGTGCAATCACTCTGAGTCCAGGGGGGTATACACTACGGAGTCTGAGGCCGCAGTCGCCAAAGTACCGATCCCTGACAGCCATGAGCGTTTTGAACCATATGAGAAGTGGGCGGTTCTGGTAGGTCGGCTCGCAAGACTTTCAGGTACATATGTGTATGCCCCCAAAGCGCGTCTGCGACAGGCACGCCGCACAACAAGGTTCGCCCACACGCTGTCAGACATCACGCTTCTTGTTCTAACTTCTGACCAGTGCATCCCATCTCATGCAGAGTTCTGCTCATCTGTAACTGTCAGACCCTCCTACACACGGCACACGTGGTTGCATCCCGGTTGAACGTCAGTTATCGTATTGCCAACCTGAACAACCACACTGGTACGACTTGTGTGACGGTATCTAGTCCCAGCCACCGTTGCATCGCCGCACAGCCAAGTCACACTCGATATTCGGACCTTCTCCGATGACTCCCCTTCTCAGGATCCAGGGAACACCCATGCCCTTGGTACCGGCGAACGGTCATTGGCTGTTTCACCTGCAATCACCGGAGTATGACATCTCGAGCCTGGCCCCGAGTTACTGCGACCGTCGCCTGCTGGCAATGCGGACAGCCCTCGTCCTCACCAGCAGTGCGTCCTGACGCATCCCACTTCGCTGGTCCACACCCAGTGCTAGCTAGATAAGGTGTGTGCGCGAGTACGAGAGAAGCCCGTTCGCTCCAAGCTTGAACTTGAGGTCTCGCCAGCTCTCGGGATGTCTTCTGCGCCGGACTTGGACACGTACACCATCATCGAGCAGTTCTTTGACCTGTACGTGCCTCGAGCGGATGCCTGCCGGTTTCCAGTTCCCAGCCAGCTTACCTGTGCGTTTCCTCTAGGCGTCTCGATGCGCTATGCTCCATCTCCGCATCTGGTACGTTTCCCACTTCATGTCAGCGTAAGGTCCAATTATTGACTTTGCAATTAATGTAACTTGCAGTGTTGCTCTTCTACGACTACATCCTGACCTTCGACAAGGAAGTCGGGCTGTTCTGGAAGAGGATCTCGGGCGCATCGCTCTTGTTCCTGGTCAACAGATATATGACGCTGTTGACGCAAATATTCGACGTTGTGCAGTTCACGACGGATATGTCAGACGAGGTACGAGGCGTCATTTTCTCAGCAGTTTTCTGCATGTTAACCGCCTCAATCTGCGTTAGAGGTCCGTGCGTCCAATCATGGACCTACTGGTAGACTGACGGATCCTGTCCTTAGTTGCGCAAAATTCAGCAAAGTAGCCGCGACTGTGGATCTGTGCCAATACGTGCCTTGGGCAGGTGAATATGACTTTTCACCGCCTTCCATGAACATGCCTGACGTAGTGTACTTTGCAGTATTCTCTGGACTCAGAGCATATGCGTTGAGCAGGTACAAGCCGCTAGGGATCCTCGTCTTTCTCCTTTCCCTTGGGCCGGACGTAGTGAACCTGGTTCGTCGATGCCTGGTATTACACCATAAATTACGACAGTTGACGCTATTTTACTTCAAGGTCAAGTACGCGTACGGGCTGAGCGGCTTCAGCGGTCCGGTCTGGGCAGTTGAGAGCTGCGCTGAGGGCGGGGCAGACATCACGCCTCTGCCACAGCTATCATGCATAGATTACACCCGGACGTCCTCCTGCGAACCAAAATGTACGCGTCACGTCTCTTTGCTAGGTCATGGAACTGCTCATGGACAGCGACAGTCGTGATCATATCGCGTAGCTGCCTCCTTGTGGCGGACCTCATCCTCATCCTCATCACTTGGGTCTCGTTGTGGAAGAGGGTCGTCTACGTTTCCGGGAAGCTTAAGCGGTTGGCGTTCACCAAGGTGCTCTTGTGGGACGGTGCGTGCATGGTTCTTTCTGGGGAACGGCTACACATGCTGATGGCTACGTGTTCAAGGAACAATTTACTTCATGTCTGTCCTCAATCCTCCAAGGCTGACTTGGTCCGATGCTGACTCTAAATGCACAACACAGAGTGATACTCACGATGAATGTCCTCCATCTCGCGTTCTCCCTCCCTTCGGTCTCAGTACGTCCCTGAAACACCCGGCTATATGCGGTTTCCCATAACTCTCCACCAGCGCTCTCCCTCCTCGCGCAACTTCAGCCAAATCACCGTGTTCACGGAGCCGTACGTCCCTAAGCCACATCTCAATCGAGTGTCTGAACCACTCGCTCATTTTTGCGATCACTCCGCAAGGATCACAGCCATCCTCGTCTCCCGCTTCCTCATCGACCTTCAAGAAGCCAACCGGAAGCCCACAATGGCCTCCTCTGACGACCCGCTGCACTTCAGCACCGGGGCATCGTCGAATATAGGCTCGCTCCGGTTCGCGAGTGTCGTCAGCTCCCTCGGGGCAACCATCTCTGGCCCAGGAGGGTCCGACGACTCCGATTTGGAGTCCTGCGAAACCGAAGACGGGATCCGCTTGGAGTCTATATCTAAATCCGCAGTGCATCGACGCACCTGGACGAACTCCGACGAGTCGGAGGCGGGCCCGAGTACGACGCCCTGCGGTCCGAGCCAGCGCGATGCACGAAGCACGCCATCGTCCGGGGCTACTCTAGTGGCAACTGATGACGCGGGCGAGTCATGACCTTGTACGATCTCGCAAAATTCTTTGGAAAATGGTTAATGTATTCCTAATTACCAGCGACCCTTCTCGACGTCTGCCATACAGCACGTCCGAACGGCGTCTTTGCACTGCCTGCCTTCGTCGCGTCGCTTACGAGGAAGCCAACCTCGTATATGCCCGGCCCGTGTTCCTGCACATATGCGCGCTCCTCGTCGTCCTGGGCGGCGCTGAGGATGAGCTGAGGCGTGGACTTGTGTATGCCGAGGTGTGACGGCTGCTCCTCGAGGTCCCAAGCGGCCTCGGTAGTCGTGGATGTGGTTGGCTGCGCGCCGAGGACGGTGATCAGCTGCGTCTTCGAGTTCTCGAAGGTGTCAGACGTGATGAGCAGCTTGAGGTATGACACCCCAAGAGCCGTGTTTGCGTGTTCGGTGTTTGAGCGGGGCTCCAGCGGTACCTGCAGATGCCAAGTCAACACTTCCACATTCTGACCAATGAGTGTACTTAGTCCCACTTACTCTCCACTCTCGCGGAGTGACATCCCCGCAGAAGAACGGCAACGTCCCCCTCAAACTCTCCTCTGTACTACCAATCACCCACTCCAATACTTTCCCGTCCTCGCGCCTCCTCCCCCCCTTCGACTCCTCATAGCGCACCCCGCTGGCCTCCTTGTCCGCTCTCTTGTTGATCGCGTCCGCGATGGACGGCTCGCCCCCAGTCCCAAGGAACGCATAATCGATCCACCCTGACTGCTTGCGTGCCCACGGGTTCGGGTCGTCTGGGCGTGGCGGGTGGACGAAGTGGATGAGCTCGAGGTAGGTCCCGTCAGCGAACACGACGAGCGCGTTGGCTGTGGCGCCGCCGGCGTGTGTGCCGCCCGGGATGACCCTGCAGGGGAAAAGAAAGAGGAAGAAGGCCATGTGAGCGTTGTGCCAGGCTTAGGCCGAGGGGTGATGTGATGTACGAACGTGAAGCCGAGTTTGCGGAAGGCCTCCACGCTCTCTTGGAGCGTGCCTGGAGGTGTGAGATGTGGGATGTGGTCGAGGATTTTCGTCGAGGGGCCGGACATGCTTTCGTACTAGAAGACGAGCACGCTCTTAGTTTTATGTGCAATGCACTTGTTGCGTGGGTGAGAGTCGGGAGGACGGACGTTCGTCTTATAGCGTGCAGGGACGCGTCATAAGATGCTTTGCGATGTCTCGCACGTGTGGAACGATCACGCGACCGTATTGGCGTAAGTCTTGCGTGCTGCGGGAGGAACGGTTCACGATTTGCAAGCTCAGGCCCGAGGCTTGAAGCGCGGATAACAACATGCGATTAACCCCATTTGTGAAGATGAACAACGAGCGACAGTAAAGTCCACGACAACGTCCGTATAACATACAAGTCCGAAAAGCCGAAGTCCTGATAAGAGAGATCAGCGATGTTGGCAGGGAGGAAATGGGGAAAACTCACCCTCAGACACCACACCAAGAGTTGTCGACAATCGTGGCGACCGCTTCCACCCGCCCAAGCTGCGATGCCTGGCCGCCCGTGAGCGCATCCATACCAGACTGAGGGATGTTCCAACCGTCGCCCGTGTGGTCAATGCCGACGACGTAGATGGAGCCACTGTTCCCGTACGACAACTTCCAGCACGTCCCACACTGGGGGCTGTTCCAGCCGCCAATCACGCCAGCGCCCCCGACATACACGCCGACCCTGAGGTGGAGCGAGCCGAGGGAATTGTAGCCTTTGGTGATGAAGCCGCGCGAGCCGTCCGAGCAGGAGACGGCGCTGAAAGGCGTGTTGGGGTTATCGTACACGTTGTCGTACGAGACCGTGACGGGGTGGGAGGTGGTTGCGCCGAGGGCGGATGCGACGAGGGCAAGGAGGGAGAGAGAAAGGGCCTTGAACTGCATGATGTGGTAAGAGGAAAGGGGCGTCAAGTCGAAGGGGTGAAAGTGTGCAAGTGCACGAGAGGCTGCTCTTGGAAAGAGGAAGGACTCAAGATTGAGCTGCTGAGGAGAACGGAGGTCTGGGTGATCCCTCTTATAGGCAAATGTGTTCAGTGCATGAGCGGTGGAAGCATATCAACGCGCCTGTCTAGACCACAACTCGTTCACGAGCGTGAAGATTCGCGGGCAGGCGCAATGCGCTCTAGGACACGCTGCAGTTTCAAGGAGAGCGCGGCATAGAGACTACAGGCAAAGCACAGCTGAACCTGTGTCGAATGGGAACGACTTATGGCTTGGGGCCTCTTAAGGTCTCCACCATGCCGGCAATCTGTGTGCACTCGGGCGAATACCTGTGGGATAGAAGAATGAATATTGAGAGAAGAGGAACCTCACCGAATCTAATAGTACTTCGCCGCCCAAGTTGGAGGCTGCCGGCTCCTTAATCTGGGCGCATCCGGGGTTGTATGTACATCACTTTCGGCGCGCGGCACTGCTGGGAAGGACTTCCGGGCCTGCGATGGGACAGCGAGGGGTCTCAATGGCAGAAAATATAAAGATATGTCAAAGAGTCTTCAACAGTGACTTACATGGTAAGCATACATCCGAAAGCAACGTCGTACTCGGAGGAGGAGAGGAGGTAAGTACGACGAAAAGGAGTTAGGCGCTGATGAGGGTGTGCTACGTGACGACCTGACTCGTTACGTAACGCGTCCTGGCCACTCAAACGGAAGAAAGTCTCTCTCCAGCTCCTACTCAAACCCACCAACATCCAAGTCGTTGCCCGGAGGCACCTTCTAGTATGCTAGTCTACGCGATGGGAACTCTCTCTGCTAGCCTGAGCTCGACATCCATCCAACGGCCGATCCCTCACACGTCATGTCAAAAGAGCATCGAGCACTAAAACCACGCGTGAGTCACTAAGCTGTGGTCGTGGTCTCGCGCGTACTGAAGAAGGTATCGCGTCCAGAGCGACTTTGAACATAACGAGCTGATCAGAGACAGGTATTCAGTGCAGAACTCCAGGAGATCAATTGTGTCCGGCAGTTAGCGGGAGTCGGAATATCGCCACCGGTCCTTTGTTAGACGGTTTTGGCCGTCGCAGATTCCGCGTACGCGTGTCGGGACACCGTAGCCTTCTTGGTCGGACAATTGTTCGCTGATAGTTGTTGCACGGGGCGCTGGGGTACGCTGGGACCAGACCTGCGCGTCTCTTCAGTCTCTAGCATTTACCATCCCCCCCCCACCACCACCAGCTACTACTGCCCCTCATCTTGACCTGAATAACCCTCGAACATCTCCATTGCGCTACTATCAGTCCTTCAGCCCCTTATTGGACCCATCCTCGGCATGTCATTCAACAAGAACATACGTATCCCCCATAAACGGTTCCTCAACGACTTCTGGCCGGTCCCCGCTCCCGACTCCCCGCACTACAGGATCAGGGGGAATCAGCACAAGCTCCGAAAATTCGTAGTTGCTACTAAGGAGATAATGACGTCGTCAGGAGGAAAGCCCCCGGCTGAAGCTTTCGTAAGCCTGCACATTATGTTGCTACCCATGGATGGTTTGCTAACCACCTCATTCCCTCCGCCTACCGGGAAGGCCAAACTGGTCCATGATTTCAGGCTCGCTCCAGGCTTACAACTGTCCCTCTCTCCCCCATTTGACGCAGAGGGCGATGACAGGTGGGGTTACATCGAACCCCTCGAAGACCATCGACCCCAGTGGGCGCGTCCGCGCGTTCGCATTCACTTCTGCCGCCAAGACCCTTTCCTGGGTTTGGAGGAGGACAACTGGGTGCCGGAGCACGCGCACTACCGCCAGTTTACCAGGCTCGTCATCAACGCCCGTGTCGAGGAGGGCTTTACTCTGCAAATTCTCACCGCCGCGTATGTGCTCATCGTGCACGAGTCTACTCTCCGCCTCTCGCGCTGGGACCGCTCAGGTACGGTGTTCTCGCGCAAGTTCGACTTCATCAAGGACCCCGCTGCCCTCGCGGAGGTATTCTGGCGCCTCTCGATGCTGAGTGACTCTCAGCTCGGGATGGACCCCACTGCGACTCCAGTGCTCCCGGGCTCGGAGGAGGATAGACTCTTGGAGCGAGTTTCGATGCCGCGCGCAGATGATTTTCCGTACGAGGAGGGCGTAGTCATCGATGGAAACCCGGACGACCCCGCGCGCGAGTTCGCGTACGTCCGCGCTCAGCTAGACGATTGCCTGCACAACTGGGAGAGGCATCCGTTCGTCGGTATTAGCCCCCGGTGGAAGCTCTCTGTGCCCCTCGAAGATGGCAGCGTGCGCAGTTTCCTTGTCGGCCCGCCGTTTGCTTACCACAATCCGTTGTCCATGAGGGTGGATACCCGCAACGGGCGCGTCTATATTGCGGTCGACTGTGCGACAGAGAAACTTGTCTTTCTGAAAGACGCTTGGCGGTTCACGGACGTCGACGCGGAGCAACTATCCGAGCGTGAGGGTCTGGTGCTGAGGCGACTCAACGAGGCGGGCGTGTTCAATGTGCCAACGCTGATCTGCGAAACGGAGCTGCCGGGCTTAAAGACGGTGGCGCCGCAGTACAA
The DNA here is from genome assembly GCF_003813185.1 of Lentinus tigrinus ALCF2SS1-7. Taxonomy (NCBI): domain Eukaryota; kingdom Fungi; phylum Basidiomycota; class Agaricomycetes; order Polyporales; family Polyporaceae; genus Lentinus; species Lentinus tigrinus. The sequence goes on from NW_027137960.1 coordinate 29,189, forward strand.
GAAACGTGAAGATATGCCAGCAGACGGAGCTCCTCATATGAACTCTGGGGATGAAGATGAGGACGAGGACGAGGACAAGGAGGTCTACTGGGCCGATCCGGAGGGAGAGGAGATCGACGAGTTGAGCCACTACCGCATGGTCGTCTCGGAAATTTGCATTGCGATCGATGATTGCGCCTTCAAGACCGGACGGCAGCTCGTGTCAGCCATCCGTGACTGCATATACGGTGAGTGCTCGACATGTACCCAAACTCACAGAATGCAACGCTCAACGCTCACTTCCTCACCATCAGCCCACTCCCGAGCTGTTGAAGTGCTGGGCCGTCTGCACTGCGACATCAGTGACTCAAACATTATGATATGCCCCAAGGTCGAGGTTTCGGCGGAAACAGGGAAGCATACGATCCGATGGTTGGGTATGCTAATTGATTGGGAACTAAACCGGCGAGTGGGCGAGAAGCTTCCCCTCCCATTCCGTATGACGTACTTGGTGCGCGTTTCGCTCTCACTATTAACATCAACCTGTATCCTGACCTGGACCTCTCTTAGCGCACTTGGAAATATGTGTCACATGCCTATCATGAGAAGACCAGCAAGACACTGACCATATCCGACGAACTCGAGTCATTTCTCTATGTCCTCCTATACCTCGCTGTCCGTTTCCTACGGAGCAACGTCGATAAATTCTCAGAGTGGGACAGGTTGCTCTTGCCGGCGCACTCCGGGGCTATTCGCAAGGAGCCCATGCTGGGTGGTGGCTATGTCTTTGCGGACTACTCGTCCCACAACATTCTCGACTTCAACGAGCTGCCCCTCAAGGATCCGGATTGGGTTCCGAACGACATCCGCACGCCCCTGCAAATCCTCTTCCACGATTTCCTCTGGTTATTTCATGCGCAGTGGCTCTTTACGAGGGAGGGTCCTCGACGCGAGATGTTTGTTGAACATCCTGATATGAGACCCTGGCCGCGTGAATCCGCAGACGAGAAGACGAGCGAAGCCTCCAGTTCCTGTGAATTTGTCTTCAGGCCTACCCCGCAGTATCCCCCGATGACAAGGGCGTCGAACTTGGCGAGACGACTGAAGGACCACAGCGCGGTGCTGCAGCTGTTCGACGACGCGTTCAAGGAGCCGTGGCCGACGAACGACTACGTCGGAGACAGATTCATGAACAACAGACCGGATGAACAAGCCCGACGCATGAAAATCAACACTGGTAGAGCCCCGGCGAAACGCGAGCAGAAGAAGGTCGAGAAGATTAACCCAAAAAAGCGTCGCCGCAACCCTCCGCGAGCTGCTCGTCCGCCTGAACCGGTTCGCCGCAACCCTCCGCGAGCTGCGCGTCCGTCTGCACCGGCTCCAGATGAACGGCCTGCGAAGCGTCGGCGGCGTGGTGCGTAGGTATAATAGTAACGTGCTATCTTATATGTAATTTATCCTGTAGTGTACATGCGATGTGTCTTGGAACAAATTGCGTTAACGTTTTCACGTTTCCCGTGACCAGAGTTACAGCATCTTCACTGCGACTATGATCATGACGTCTCCCGCTCCTTGTGATACCGCCGCCCTCGTTTAACTCTTCGCGCGCAGCTACCAAGGATAGCGGGCGGAAGGACTCGGCAACGAGAGTAGCGCCCTTCTCTTGGTTGTGGCCACCGAACCCCGCCGCTTTTGTTCCCCCTTGGTCGACGTTGACCGCCCCTTTGACGCTTCATGCGCTTTCAGCTGCAGTCTTGCGCTGCAGCTTCCCATCAACAGCTCGCGCCATATAAACATCAGCACCGGCGCACGCCCTCCCGCCCATCTCTACTACCAACCACAATCATCTCGCGCCACACTAGCCTTCCGAGTCCTTGTCTTTGTCTCGACTCCATGCCACAGTACCGGGTTTACCTCGCATGCTACCCTCCATGGCTGCTTTCGAGCGTCCTTTCGTCAGAGAGCGGCTTTCGAGTTTGCTCTGGTCGAAACGTGCACGCCGTCCCGGCCAACCCACGCCAAAAACTCGCGGCAGTGGCTCAGGCCTCCGATGCGCCACAACGAACATGTATTCAAACGAAACCTAGCACATCCCATGTGGTGGACTCAAAACAACGGAATTCACCGTCGCCGCCATCTACCACTCGTTCAATCCCGACGTCTGCGCTCCCGGATCGTTCGCCACCGACCCACCAGGTGATGGTCGCCTCGACAGGCTCGAGTTCCCCGGCGCGTCCGTATTCATCACGTGCACGCGTCACCCCGCGCGTCGCTGTACCCCTTCCCTTCTCAGACGCGTGTGTCTCCAACCGAATCGCGTTCAACTCCCAGGGGTGTAGAGGGATCTCGCTGGGCGACTGGGCGAAGCTCGCGGAGAGGGGCAAGACGTCCCTAGGAATCGACGATCCCCATGAACCCCTCGATGAGCTGTTGTCGAGCGAGGACCAGTTCCTGTTCCAGAACCACGTAAGTGCCTTACTGCGCGCTGCATCCGACTATGGCCTACCTCGAACTAATTACTCTGTGCGGTAGTGGCCTGGATACGATCCCCGGACGTGCTATCTCGACCTGCCGGCACCCGTCGCCGCCGGCCAGCGAGCCTTCACAAAAGTCGACGTGCTCGACCTTGTCTGCCAGGCCCTCACAGACTGGGTCCTGAAGATCACAGTATGCCAAGTTCTTGCGCCATCCGGACCCCTACTGACGAACTCTTGTATGCAGAATTGCAGACAGATCGAGTGTCGCGAACCCGAGTGGGCTATTGGTCTGAAGCAGATCACGTTTAAGCATATATACGTGACGTCCGTCGTGGAGGTCAAAGGCTACGTCTCGAAGTGGGTCCCTGTCCTCGAGATAGACCCACGTGCGTTCCGGCCTCTGTGCCAGCTGTGACGATGTCTACATTACCTTTGAATCTCCGTTAAATATCCTTCTCCGCCAGCTTGATACCCTCTATTGTATTGTACTCATCACTATTGGACCTTGGAATGTCGGACTATCCCCACTCTGCACTACTGTACCGCACTAAACTTTATTTGATGCACCTTCTTCGTCTCCACCTCCGTCTTAGCTGCCGATCTGCGCGTACATTAGTAAGTCGACGATGCTCACCCCTTGTTCCACAGAGTCTATTCAGGGCAATCCGTCCTTGGTCTCGGTGAGTCGTACCTCCTACTTGCTGAGCGCATATACCGACTCATAGCGTGTTTTTCGCAGACAGGGTCGGCTCAACCAGAGGTCGACGTCGAGCGCAGGGGTAAACAGCACTACGCTAGTCCGGGCTCGCGATAAGTCCTCCGATCTCACCAGCATGCATTGGGTGCCAGTCTCTTAGCGTGTCGTCCAATTAGCCACGGCCCAGACACGCGTTTAGTAAGTCCGCGCAGGAGTACCGCGTCCTGCGCGCAGGACGCGGTTCGAGCTCTCAACGTCACTCCCATCAATGACCTCTAGTCAAAGGCGTGCTCGACAACGTGCTGGTGGCTAGTGACTCTTAAACAAGAGGTCTTCAATCCACTACATGTCACCAGGTGTACCGTCGGACGTTCGTTCGAATTGAGATGGCGGCGATAAGGCGGCGGCGACCTTTGCATGTGGGATAGACATGGGCGATACTGAGTACTGTGAATGGGCGTGTCGTCTCCTCTTGGCAGTGTACGTGCATCTAAGGACAGGTTAGCTTCTAATCCATACCTGCGACATAACTAGGCTGTGTGTGCCTTGACCTGGACGAAAGAAAATCTTGAGCAAAGAGGCTCAGGCCGACATGCCCGAGCCTGCGGCAACCACCGGCCCGACTCGGCATCTTTGCAGCGGACCGACTGCGGGCGTCTTTCGATCTTCTCCCGTCCCGTCAGCTTAGCTTCTCCGATGATCACTCATGGATGTGAAAACCGACATAGCACCCTTGCTCTGAACATAATGGATGGGAGTGTCGGTGGCTCTGACAGCGTTGTTGCAATGACAAGGAAGTCGGGTGTGTAGTCACTGTTCAATCGCGGCGAGGAGGGAGGGCCCAGACTACAGGTGCATCAAGGAATCGCATCGACAAAGGTATCAGTTGCATACTGAATTGAACGATAAGAACAGAAACTAGCTGACGGTCTTTCCAAAGCGTCCGCGACACCGAAGCATCTGGCCTGCCACATGCATAACTAAGCTCCGGAGGTCTTCCCTTCCCCGCCCATCATACAGAGCGGGCTGCTGTATCGCGTGGCCCTGCAGTGTCGGATCAGGGTACCAAGAGTCCAAGATTGTCTACTCTCTACCCGAACGAAACACTACATCCTGGATAATCGGAGCGTACTCGAGCTGGCCGCGGTGGCCAGGAACGACGGGAAAGCACGCGAGATGTCACTCATGGCAGGAAGCGCTAGCCACCGTTCGCTCTGGCGGTGCCATCACTCTCCGGGGTTGGCGGGGAATGTTTCAGGAGGAAGGTGAACAGCTTGGCTAATCATTTCTCCAACACGGTCTTCCTTTTTCGGAGAAACTCATCCACCCTCAGCCACTTCCCCACCTTCCCTCGCTCACCGCGAGCTTAGCTAGTAGACATAACCCAGTTGTGGCTAGCCGACGCCAAGAACTCTATCTCGATGGAGTAGTCGGAAGAGATCTGATGAGCAGCGACCATGTGGAAGGTGTCGTTTGTGCACTTCCACTCAGAATGGCGCAATCTCTGAGAAGAGGTGCGCATGGGAAGATCCCTGCCTTCTCGCTGCAATCTCGCTGACCTTTGGGCTCTTTCGCCAGCATTCGCCTTAGGCACGGCCGAGCCACGGTTCCTTGAGGCTCCGTGATGCCGCATGGTTCCAGAGAATTGCACAAAGCGCCAGCTCCATGTCGTATTAGTCTCTGCTCCTTATCCGCCCCGCTGCCCATGGAGTCTCGAGTATATTTGACGGCTCCGTCAGAGCAGGCACTCTCGCCCTTCAGCTCAGCGGTACCCTGTGCTTGGCTATAGCTGCACGCCCCTCGCCAGTCTCTCCCGTCCATGGCTCCTCACGACGGCATCGACCAGCTGCCCCAGCTGCCCGCTGCTCCTTCCTCTCCCGCAGAGTCCATCGACGAGAAGAAAGTCTTCGAGAAGCGACTCAGCTCGGACTCCTCCATCGGCCACAAAGTCGAGCAGGGCTCCGCGTACGATGACGACGATGTCCAGTACGTGAATGGCGAGCCGGTCATTACCTCGGGGCGGGACGTCTCGCGCTATCTCATCGACGTGCGGGATGACGGCGACCCCGCGCTGACATTCCGGTCGCTCTTCCTCGGAACTGTATTTGCCGGACTCGGAGCTGCTCTCTGTCAGGTGCGCAGGCGTGCATACGGTCTGTTATCGCGCCTTGGACACTTTTCTCACTGACGTCACATGGACTATACAGATTTACCTGTTCAAGCCGGTCCAGATGTCGGTGTCGACAGTGTTTCTCCTCCTTCTGATATACAGTGTCGGAATCGCTTGGGCGAAGTACCTCCCTCGTAAGGAATTGGTGGAGGGCACCCGGTTCGCACGTTTGGCTGGGGTCATCGACTTCATCAACCCTGGGGAGTTCCGTATCAAGGAGGTACAATGCATTCTGTCTAGTCGTCTGACGTTGTGCTGATAGGAATGCAGCATGTTATCTCATCCCTTATTGCTTCTACGGCGGCGTATGGAAGTACCGCTGTCATGAACTTCGCCGTTCAGCGTGTAAGTACCGCAGTAATCCCGAGTCCACACGTGCTGACCACCCCTCCAGCTCTACTATGAAACCAACGTCGAAGCTACGACTGCTGTACTTGCGACATTTTCTACAGCATGCTTCGGGTACGACAGCTTGTCCGTTGCTCCTAATCTCGCTCACGTACGTCCCGGACAGATACGGCTTGGTCGGACTCCTCCGTCCACTCACCGTGTATCCCTCCGAGATGGTCTACTGGGCTGTAAGTGCTACGATCGTAGACCATGGTACATCTGACAATGGATGAATCCTCGCAGAACCTGCCCACCGTGTCTATTTTCCAAGCTCTCCACTTCGACACCAAGGAGAACCACAAGCGTCTCAAGTTCTTCTGGACGGCCTTCACCGGGATGTTCTGCTTCGAAGTCTTCCCGTCGTACATCTTCCCACTCCTGAACGGTATCAACGTTGTCTGCCTGTCGACCCAGCACGTGGGGAGCGCCGCCCAGGACGTCATCACGAATCTCTTCGGGGGCACGAACGGCAACGAAGGTCTGGGCTTCCTCAGCATCTCCCTCGACTGGCAGTACATTGGCTCGACTTTCGTCAGCCTCCCACTCGTGCAGCAGGTAAATTCGTGGATCGGCTACGGGCTGTGCTACGTGATCATCATGGCGATTTACTACTCCAATGGGTGGAACTCGAAGATGTTCCCGATGCTCTCGACGTCGCTGTACTCGCAGAACGGCACCAGATATGACCAGAAGGCCGTGTTCGGCGACACGTTCTCGCTCAACCAGACTGCGCTCGACATCGTTGGCCTGCCTGCGCTCACCGGGTCTAATGCCTATGCGAACCTTACTGCCAACCTCGCGGTATGTAGAGTACTGCGTGCTAGATGTCTCCTGGCTCATATCACTCCCGTTGATAGATCGGGGGTCTCATTGCGCACTGCCTCTTCTTCTGGACTCCGTACGTATACGACTCTTTCAAGCAGGCGCGTACGAAGACACAGCCGGATCCCCACTGGCAGGTGGGTCCTATCACTACATCGACCCAGAACTCGTATTCACGAGTATACGCTGCAGGTTCTGAACAAGAACTACAAGGAGGTTCCGTGGTGGTGGTACATCATCCTGCTGGTCCTTGCCTTCTTCGCAGGTACCTCGCTCCGTGCCAGACAGACTATCTGTGTCTAACGATTCGACTCGGCGAACTTGCAGGTCTCATCGTCGTGTTCAAGGGGCAGACCACCCTGCCTTGGTGGGCATACATCATCTCGCTTCTCCTCGGCGCGTTCATCACGCCGTTCTCGACTTTGCTCTACGCCCGGATGGGGAACGGCATCGCCACCAACCAACTCATGAAGATGGTCGCTGGCGCGGTCAACCCCGGGAAGCCCGTCGCCAACCTCTACGTATGTAGCCTGCGTGCCGCGTTCCAACCTTTACCGACTGATAAACTAACGGATGCCTCCAGTTCTCGATGTGGAGCCACGACGTCGTCTCGACGTCCATCGGATTGGCGTCGGATCTCAAGATGGGCCAGTACCTCAAGATCCCTCCTCGTGCGATGTTCCTGACGCAAATCTGGGGAACTTTGTTGGGTAAGCAGCAATGTTTTCTTGTCCAAGTTGCTTGTATCGTTGATAGTCATCCTGTTTCCGTGTAGGTGCGCTTATTAACTACGGTGAGCATTCAGCACAAAAGACCATTGTCCATGCACTGATAGCGTTCCGCAGTGGTGATGGTCTCAGTCGTGGATGCCCAGCGTGAGATCCTACTCGATCCTCATGGCACGAATGTCTGGAGGTACGTACTCTCATAAACTTTTTTCTTTCGGAAGATTTCAACTGTATTGACCGTCTTGTAGTGGTCAGGAAGTTCAGAGCCTCAACAGCGCCGCCGTCACCTGGTCGCTCGCTAAGCAGCTCTACGGTCCCCACGGACCCTATATCTGGATCCCCCTCGGTCTCCTCTTCGGCATGATCCCAACCGCATTCCAGTGGGCAATTTCGAAGGTTTGTATCCCCTATTCCTTCGAGCTGCCTCCATCGCTCAACGTCAGACCCACAAATTTCTACAGAGATGGCCTGTGATTGGCGGCATCAGAGTCGACTCCGTCATCCTGCCCATTATCTACATGTACTCCGCGTGGATGTCCGCCGGCAGCAACTCGACGATCCTCTCCAGCTTCCTCGTCGGGCTCGTGTCCCAGCTGTGGCTGCGCCGCTACCACCCCGGCTGGTTCAAGAAGTACAACTACATCCTCGGGGGCGCGCTCGACGGCGGGGCGCAGGTCATGATCTTCATCCTCTCGTTCGCCGTGTTTGGTGCGTCCGGGGTGCCGAAGCCGTTCCCGGCGTGGGCGGGCAACCCGGTGCAGGGGAATGTCGACTATTGCAATGGGAACGGGGCGCTGGATTAGAGTTCGAATTGTGCTTTGGATCGTCTGGTTGTAGCATTAGTCTCAGATCTCTCTCTCTCTCCGGTACTTTGTGTTTGCTGCTGTCGTTCTGGTGTGTAGGTTTGGTGAGGGGATTTACGGTGTACGATACGCTGTCCGATGTTCCTGTTACGAGTAGCAATGAAGATGACACGTTTCTCCGAGCCATACGACGTGAATACAACCTGCAATTGCGACATCTCTCTTCAGTGGATCGGCGGCCTGTTCGGGGATACATCAAGCGCAGAATGACTCGCACAAGCATAAAGAGGCAGGTTTCGATGCGAGAATACGATACGAATCGACTAGTATGATACAAAATGCTACCCTCTACTACGTCTGAGATTGTACATTGACGTGGAACGTGAACTAGAACCGCGAGTCGTGCGGGATGTGCGGGTCCCACGAGTGCGCCGCACTGTGCGCCTGCTGCCCTCCGCGGTCTTCTCGTCCATGCGCTCCTCAGGAGGCTCCTCCTCAATGGGTTCCTCCTCCTCCTCAATGGGCTTCTGCTTGCTCACGCGCTGCTTCCCCTTCGTGTTAGCGCGACTTCGTTGACGCTTGGCCTTGGGCTCATCGGCATCCGGCTCGTCCGCGCCGTTCTCGTTACTGTCGCCGGCTCCAGACTCATGAGAGTTCCCGATCTCGTCGTTGACCTCCTCGTCGCTCTTGCTTGGCTCATCCTTCAGCTGGTCGCCGACTACGTCGCCTGTGGGCCATTGAAACTTCGAGCTCAAGGCCGAATCGAACAAACTGAGGAGCTTGGTATGGCTGTTGAGAAACTTGGCATCACTGTCGACCGCGAGTGAATCAGCAGCGCGTTTCTCCTTTTCCTGCGTGGTCCCCTGTTCCTTGTCTCCTTGCTCGCCAGCTGCCTCATCCTCCGCGACTTCGTCTAGCTTCTGAAGCATCTCCGCGTCTTCGGTTTTCCAGTCAGGAGTCTCCAACAACATCTTGTAACGGGCTTTGAACCATCGTAACATGGCGGTAAAAACCACGTTGATAGGTTGACTCTTCCGAAGGCCGTCGTCGCCGAGGAAGCAGTAAGCACCCGGGCCCGACCGTGGGAGCACACCCATCACCACGGCGTCACGCTTGTTCGAGCCACAACGATACTGCCCTTCTTCAAACGAGTACTGGTCGAAGTAGTCGAACATGGTGTACTGGAGGCTCTTGCAGGTATGGCGGAGGTAGCGGAGGGCGTTGTGAAGCGTGACATGGTAAAAGGATTCGATCTCATCCGCGATCTGGACAGGCTTCTCGGGGTTGTCGAGGATATACGCAGATGCGTACTGCCAAGTGCCCTATGAAGTCCGTGTGAGCGGTATTCGTGTGCGGCAGAAAAACCACGCTTACCGTCCGAACAACTTGGCGAGCCGTCTCAACATCGTCTTCACCGGCGATCGGCTTCGACAGCTCCCAGTCGGCGAGCATCCCCCTCCACTTCACACGCAGTACGCCCTTCTCGTCGGGTTCAACTCTCGGGCAGATCAGAATATTGTTGGAGCTGATGTCGCGGTGCAGAATCTTCGTCTTCGTTGCTGCGCCCTCATGAGCTACGTGGATGATGTCAGTCAAGGGAATTCGCACACGATTGAACAAAGGCGTACCTTTGACACAGTCGCGCATGATCGAGATCAGCTGCTTCCCCGTCGTGAAGTGCTCGAGCCCGAGGCAGACCTCCTCGACCACAACACGATAGTGTCGGAAGTAACGGGTGACGTTCCTCTCCTGCTTGAAGTCTTCTAGAGTAGGTTGTCGAGGGGTGATCGGGACATCGACATCGGGGAGCACCGACGCCTTCGACGAAGTGTTGCGGCAGGGAGTCTTCTTACGCTTCTTGCTTGCTCCCGATCCGCTAGCCTGGGACTGGCCGCTCCCGGACACGGGCTGCTCCCGATAAGCAATGAACGGAGTTTTGGTCACATCCGGGAGCTCAGCGTCGCAGACATACGTAGGAGTGTTCTCGACCCCAGTGCTGCGAAGGTCGCGCAAAACTCGCCCTTCGGTCGCGACGTTCTGGTAGTTGGCGCGCCAGGCATCCTTGAGGAACGCGAACCGCTTCCTGCTGACGTCCCATGCAATAAAACCGCGCGTGCCGCGCCCGGTCATGCCAGTTGCAGTGAAAGTTGCCTTCCCAACGAGAAAATGGTGCTCTTTGTTCCCCACAGGCACTGTCAGGCAGTAACGAGGAATGCCTTTTGCTATAGACTTCGCAAAGGCCTCCCTGACGAAGCGGAACGTGTAGTGCTCCTGCGCCTTCGTAACGATGGTACCCTCGACTTCGGAGATGTCGGTGCCGTCGACGTCTCGCGTGAGTTTGTCCATGAACTCGTACTCTTCGCTGCCTGGAATCAGGAGGATGGCAGTAGTATCAAAGCCTTGTTTCCCGGCGTCGAGTCGCGAGAAGTTCCAGAGGACGTTACGGAGACGGATGCGTTCCTGAGTGTATTTGAAAGACTCGGTGAAGACGGTGCCGGAACGATCCCAGCGCGTAACCCGAAGGTGGTTGCCGTTGACGAGGAGGAAGAACATGGCGACGCGATGTTGGAGAGAGAACGCATTGGCGACGTACGTGGTGATCTGCCCTCGGACGTCGGTACGCGTTTCTGAGGCGCCGTCGCCGGTCTTGTCGTCGTAGGGATCGTGCTGGCCTCCCCCGCGCTTGAACTCGATCAGCAGCCGGGAGGTTTCCCAATACGGGCGACCGTCGGTGGGGACGTCTTCCTCTTTGTACAGAGCGGCATCAACCTTGAGGCCCTGCTTGTCCTTCTCTCCGGTCACCTTATCCTTGAGTGCACTCGTGTCCTGAGATAGCCCGATGCGATAGCCAGGACAGGGACCTTTGGCGTGGTTCAACCACTCCTCCTAGCAGATCGGTGAGGACAGCATGGGGAAGAAGTTTACGTGGAGCGACTCACCCATGCTGCAGCAATCTGTTTCTCGGACGAAGCATTGTCGATGAGATCCGCCAGTTTCTTTGTCATCGTAGGTGGTCGCTTTGGTTTGCCCTCAGGCTCGGGGATGAAAGTTGGAATGAAAGAGTCGGAGGAGAGATGGTGACCCATGTTCTCGTCACTCTCGGCGTGCTCAAGGCGGATCTGTTTGTTCAAGACACTGGCTTGGTCAGATCTGAACTGACTATAACTAGACATGCCCGGCTTGAGTCGTGGAGCAGGTGGTCGGGCGGGCTCAGACCGGATGACCCGGCCGGTGTGCGCCATGGCGGTCCCTTTTTTCCTTACCCTCTCCCAACGTCTACCTTCGGCCACTCACATGTTTGGGGGAGAGGTCGTGAATTTATGCGGAATGGGTTCGCGGTGGTTGTGGTAGATGACTACGGCTGTGCGCCTGAGGAATTGACTTCGAGGTTTGAATGCGTTGCGACTTCGTCAAAGTAGATGCGTTATCAAGGTCTATATCGGGCAACAATGGTGGAAGGGAACGTCTTTGTGCTCGGGTGGTGAGGATGACCGTCTGCTACAAGTTGAACTTTTTGCACGGGCCAGGGCCGGCTGCGGTAAGCGTGACTGATGGCACAGCGCCACGCGACCCTATAAGGCAAGTCAAATCAGCAGAGGCGCCCTGGTGGTTAGAGCAGCAATGGTCTAAAAGCCTCGGCCTGCACACGCTAAATCCAATGATAGATAGCTCAAGGCACACATCAAACGCAGAAAAATTGGCCGAAATGAGATGTGCTGCGAACATTCACTGCAACCATAGAAGATGGCCGAAGCAGTGCAATGGACCACAATTGTCGCACACGTTGGGGTCCTCGCAAAGCGCACGAGGTGAATCCATTGTTAGCAAAAAGAAGCTCCAGCATAGCATATGGGGCCATCTATGTATGGCTCATATTGTCGCGACGGATGCAACTCCTCGATGCCTCGGCCCACTCCGATGGCACCGGGCAGTCGATAGGAAAGCGCGTGGATCCTCAGGCCGATGGATGATTCAGCCTGAAACCGAAGCAACCAGCCTCTCGGCAATCAGGCCGGTTGGCCTAGGTCGTTCCGGTGCCCGGACCCCTCCCCAACCACCCGTTCGTAAGAAGCGTATGTGCAATGCCCCTTGGATAATTCTGAGATTGGTTCGCTGCATGACTGAGTACCGTACTTTGATAAGCAAAATAATAGCGTCGACGGAAGTAATATCTTGCCTAACTCCTCCTCCTCCGCCTCCTCCGCAGTGAAGTGGGGTTCCCTTCAGGTCGCGTTATATGAGTTACTATTCTGTACGCATCCGAGCAATGCTGATTACGCTACTAGTAGATGCCCTGAACCGTCGATCACGTGGAAGTTGAGCAATATGAACCTCCGAGTCCAACCGCCAAGTTGTGAGCCGTAACTCGCAGGAGGTAACCGCCATGACTATTCGAGATTTATTGGACAAATTCTTCCTATAGTTACTAAACGCGGCACGCACTCTGGATTGCAAAAGCATCCGCGGAAAGCACCCGTGTACGAAGTGAGGCCCGACCGAGTCCACCGGAATGCGCGTACCTTGAGACCGTTAACTTGAAGGAAGAAAAGGAATATCGATGTGCCATGCGGCTGGGAGAAAATGGGGGCGACGTATTCCTCGAGCTGCAAGCTTACATCCGGGCATGTCTTCACGTGCTTTGGGTCACCCGTCTCCATGTTCTCGAAGGAGGATCGAGCTTTGCTCCACGGGGCTTGAAGATGGAGCGCGGGAAAGGTACGCCCCAGCGGTCGCAAGCATCCGGAAGTAGAGTCCCTTTGACCTTGAGGGCAGTTATGTCCTGGTCGTCTTGAGGTACACATCGGAAGCCTGGGTGGCAGGGGCTGCTTGCGGGGCCTTGTGTTCTCGTCCACTCGACCTAAAAACCGGTATGAGCTCCAGACACCTCAGAAGATCAGTGACTATTCACCGGTGTGCATATGACGCCTCATCCGTTGCAGGATATCATGGTCTTGCAGATTTTGATACAACACGGGTGGCTCGCCGACGACGCCGGCAAAGCCGGCGCCACCAATCAATGGCGCGTTCAGGACGCTGCTCAGCACCTGGTTCGAAGCGCGCTAAATGATCCTCGACGTGCCGACGGCAAAGAATGTGCTGACAGGGAGTATTCGGGGCCGACGGCTCGCGTCCGCGAGCTGTAGGACTCGGAAGCTGTAGGACGAATGGTCCGTGGGGCGTGGCTCGGATTGCTCGACGAGTATCTGCCCCACAGCTGGACAAGGTTGGAGACCTCGAGGGCCCAATGACCTAGCAAGAAGATTGCGTCGGACAGTTCGGACGACGAGCCGCCATCCAACTTGAACTTGAAGCGCTGCCGCCAGTGCACGAGGAAAAACCGGGGAAGGCAGAAGCGCCTTAAGGACCGGTGGTGGAGAACAAACGCTCTTGAAGTGGTGTAAGGGGAACAATTGTGCTGATATAAGTCTACGGGCGCGACTTACAAGTTATTCTGTGGATTCCCGGAGTACCCATGTATGGTAGCGGTGTGTATCGTGCGAGGACTAGCGCAGATGATAGAAGTGATGGAGAGGAAATGCTTCGATACAATGTTATAGCACAGCTGGAGATCGCGGATCGCAAAGTACATGACAGCGGAGGTATAAGAGACGATTGAGGGAATCAAGGAAACAGAGAGCCGGGTCATCGACGTGCGTGTAAGTGAGGAAATAACTGTAGGTAGTGAGTGTCCAGCATCTTGTGCATTGGAATCCGGGATCGTCGTGATGGGTGATGTGTGCAGGCGTGTAAGATATTGGGACTGAAACTAGAAGGGAAAGCGGACTCCAGAGCTCGACGCTCAGTAGTTAGAGAGCATCAGCACGAAGATGTTTGGCGCGGCGTAGCCCAAGCGTGCCTTGGCGTAGCTGTCCTTCCGGGTTAGCTTGTCGAAGAACACGCGTTCTCGGAGCCAGTCTGGATACGGGTATCGTTCAATACTAGTCACCTCGAGTCCTGTACGCATGGAGGGCGACTCACCGACTCTCCGGAACTGCGTCGGCGCCACTGGAGGGGAGTAGTACTGCTGCCACCCAGCACCTGTGGCGGAGGAAGCATATCGTCGGACTTGCTCCTGCAGACGTGGTGGCAACGAGTCAAACTCCTTCTCCGTAACCATCTTCTCCGAGTACCTATATGAAGAACAGTGAGATCCGGATGGTTCGGGAACAAGATGCGAATACGCACTCCTTGAACAGCGTGGTACAGATATCTCCGAGCGTAACTCCATTAGGGTTCTTGATGATAGTGCACCATGGACTGAACTCGGTGATTATGATCAATTCCTCCACTCGGGGCATGGTGGCGGGCTCCTCCTTCGCGGTGAACGGGATATCTCGGTCGCGTGCTTCGTGGTTGTACCCGCCAGTTTGGCCTGATACGCGAGCATGCCATGTTCGAGAGCGCAGTCGTAGGTGACAGACAGAAACACGCACCAGTAGAGAGATTGAAAATCAGCTGGAATGATTCGCTCGTGTTCGCAAGGATGGGGTTGATCTCGAGCTCCGTACCAAGTAGGTACAAGTCCGTCTGGCTGAGAACAGGTCCATCTGAAGACCTGGGTTTGGTATGGTGCCTGCGATGGGATAAGGGTGTGACTTACAGCTTCCGCCTGGGGCCCACTTCCCGATCGTGTCCGCCATGATGCCAATGTCGTGCGGAAGTCAGGTATGTGCAGATGGTCGTAAGGATGAGCCAAAGAGGCGGAGAATGGGGATAATGTCCGCGCTGGCTCAGAAGAGAGCTTTATACGAAGCAGCGAGGCAAGTCAAGTAAGCCGGGGGCGATGCCACAACGATCTTCGCAAAGTAATTGAAGTCCAGGCGCCTCGAAGTTATCGGATGAGATCAAGCTCACATGCACGCTGAAGTATGGTCCGTTACCACGCCGATCAAGATGGAAATAACGATGTTCAACGTGAGTGTGGTGGAGGCGAGACGTGACGCCGCGGCTTATGCTGATATCTGGCAAAAGACAGACTGAGAGTCCTGAAGAGTCCGATTTCAGAAGCTATGTGAAGCGGAGCGTGTCGGAGTTACACCATCCGCCAATCGCCACGCGTCAAGACGCGTCCTTTTGTAACCCCGCCCGTCGGATTGTCAACTTGCACTCGTAACGCGATCAGTGAAGTCGCCGCCTCACTCTGTGTCCTCGACATTGGCGACTCCGTGCATCACGAACCATGAGCGACGACGCCGCATGAACGCGCGCAGCACGCCCCCAACACGCCCATGTTACGAAAAGCCCCGTAATCGCGAGTATATCAGCGACATAATCGCCGACATCGCTGGAAATCAGTCGTACCCTGCACCCTGCACCCAAACGCGGACATCTCTTCCAGCCGGACCTCAAAGTATCCTGTGTCCCTTCCGTTCCACTTGCTGACCGGTGGTCAAGAACCAGCAAGCTCGTGGGGGCCTCGTGGACAGCGCGGGACTGGAGTCATCGCATCTGCAGAGATAGGCAGTGCTGTTCGGCGTCGTCAAAAAAGGTATGTTACGCCTCGTCTGCGCACAGTGCCCCGCGCATTGCTTGTGTCCCAACCTTACATTCCCGCCCCAAGTCACCATCTTAGGACGCGTATCACCGAGTCATAGATAGCCTGCGCGCGACCGACGCGATGTCGTGGACACCTGTCGTTCCTCCATTCCCATCGCCCAGCGGCGGTGGCGGCTCTACCCCACTCAATCCTCCTCCACCAGTTATCCCCCAAGTTTCGCCCAACAACCCGCCCCAGGCTCCAGCGTGGGCCCAAGGACAGACATTTCCTGCGCAGTCGCCCTACATGGCCGCCGGTCAACCTTTCGTCGGTGGTATGCCTGGGTCCTACTTCATCCCACCTGTGGCGCTCCCAGGCGGAGCGACGCCCATGATGCAACCTAACCAAGGATTCTCGACGGATTTCACCGGCTTCCCCGCCGCAGGCATGTCCGGCGGCGGCAGCAACGCAGGCGGGACCCCATACGTTCGTCCAGGTGGGCCTCCGACCACGCCCTACATGGGAGCAGCAGGCTCTCAAACCGGGTACAGCACCTTTCAGCAACCGCTTCCGCCTCAAGGGATGCCTTACGGGATGGGCATGCCCATGGGTATGCCTCAGTATGGCACACCGTTCATGATGCCAGGCGCCATCCCGGGAGGAATGCCTGGCGGAATGCCCGGTGGTATGCCTGGCGGAATGCCCGGTGGAATGCCCGGTGGAATGCCCGGTGGAATGCCCGGTGGGATGCCCGGTGGGATGCCTGGTGGAATGGGAGGCATGATGGGTGGGATGATGGGCGGCGCAATGCCGGGTGTAATGGCAGGCGGGTATCCGTTCACTCCCGCAGCTGGTACTGTACCTATGGGCGGAGGCGCGCCTCCGTTGCAACAGTCGCATTCCACCGGAGGACGGTTCGGGAACCCCAAGGAGAAGCAGCCTTGGGATGAGTTGGACAAGTTTACAGAGGGCCAAGACTGTACGTGTGTCGCCCGAATACGTTAGCCCGCATGTGCTGAACCACGCTTGCAGATGGCCCTATCCTCAAAACTATGTTGGTCCATCGCATGAAGGCGAAGGTTGAGATCAATCCATTGATAATGCCCCCGAACGATGCACTCGATCGCGACTATCTCAAGTGGAACATGCTGTTTCCCACAGGCAACTGCCAACGCTCCAGTGATCGGCCAGGTCGATCTTGGCACAACGGCCGAAATGCTCCCGCTACCTGGCCGCGTGTTACGAAGATCCGTCTCCTCTCGCGCTCGTTTCCGTGGACGATCGACATCCCGGCTACGGACGAGTCCGTGGGCGTAACGTGTGGAGACGTGATCGAGGCCATCCACGAGTCGATGTATGCGCGGCTTTCGCAGCAGCAGTACGATCACGCGTCACGACAACAGAAGCGCCTTCTCTCCGAGTCCTTCTACCACAACCGCTCGACCGCACACGGTGTGCCCGGCGGCCGGCTCCAGCAGACGCTGCTTCGGTGCGACTGGCTCGGACAGGACACGATGTTCGGTGGAGTCGTCGATGACCCGCATCTCGTGCGGGAAATTTGCCGGGACCTACTCCCATGCACGTTCGAGCTCAAGTGCGTCCGCCGCTACCCCATGAGCGAGGCGGAGATGCGGGAGGCAGAAGCGAGGGAACGTGAGGCCGAGGAGCGAGCGAGGTCTTCCAGGAGGTCGCGCTCTCGGGCTACCTCACGCGCGGGCTCGAGCAGGCCACCCACCAGGCCGCCGACGCGCCCGCCGAGCCGCGCTCCGCCGCCTGAGGATTCTTCAGAGACCTCAGACTAGTCGACTTAATCTTTTTCCGTTCTTTGTCCAGTATCTCCTCTCCACGCCGTTACAGAATACAGTACATGAATACCATTCATCACTACGACCTACGTACGTTCGTCATGTCTTCACATACCGTTCTCCTTTCTCTGCTGCTGCATACCCTGCTTGTCGAGGATCTGATATGGATTGAATCAATGCTCATCACAATTTCGATGTCTTACAATGTTACGTTGCATACCGCACATCGCGCTGCTCGTGCTCTCCGTTATCTCCTTGTTTATCGTGTTAATTGCTGCTGTTGTACAGTCTACTGATGTAGTCCTAGCGTTCTCTTTATCCATCGGGCCTCCGTGTTCGCTTTTCCCTTGCACAGAGGTCCTTCCTGAATCCAACACGTCCGAGTCATGTAGCCCGTCTGTATCGCATCTATATCCTATGAGCACACGGAGAAGTGGATTGAAGACTCAAGCTCAAGAATACTACAGGACCAATAGCACTGGAATAAGTTACACCATCGAGGCACAGATACAGAGTGCGAGGAGTGACAGCAAACTATAAGTAGGGTGGTCGCGCTATGTGGGTAGGTTGCGCAATGACGAGCCGGAGCCTGCGCGTCCAGCAGCCCGTGTCCGATGTCTACCGCGCGTCCGGGTCTGAGTAACGGTAGGTCTGAGCTGAGTCGCTGGAACTGGGTCGCTGAGCTGTGGTAGCACTTCGTCCTCCTCGACGACAACAAGCATCGGGACACTCGACTTCTTAGGCTTTGCGTTCCTAGTACGGCGACGTTTGGAGCGGAGCTTCTAGTCCGAGTCATCCGGAGGACAGGGAGAGCTGTCTTCGTCATTCGATTGCTGTGGCCAATCGCGTGCGAGCAGGTCGCCGAGCAACTGCAACATCGTAGTATGGCTGTCTAGTTTCTTGGAGATGTCGCGGACGTCGTCGCTGGCTTCCGGGGCCAAGCCAGAGAGTGTCGCCATGAAGTCGTCTTCAACCGACCACAGCGTTAATCACTGCATGGCGGGCACAGAACCACGGAAGCAACGTCGCGATAACGCAGTTGATCGGTGACCGAGTGCTTTGCCGGAGTCGTCGACCCACTTGCAGTCTTGCCCGCCCGTCTTCGGGAGACATCCGGCGTACGCACAGGCTGATGTGCCGCGGCTTTGGCATTTGCAGGCGTCATGAGCTTGGACAGCTCCCAGTCGCTAAGAAGACCCTTCCAGACGATTCGCAACTTCCCATCCTCAGCATTTTGCTGCGGACACAACGGTGGGGAAGATCAGAACATTCGCAGCGCTGACATCACGGTGACTCTGGGTTCGTGTCTTCTTGACGGCGTGGACATGCGCTGTCAAGACTCTGAGGTTAACATCTGTAGCGCGGGCATATAAAGTAGAGCGGTAAGATGCACCTTGGATGCAGTCGCATATGACAGAAATAAGCTGTCTGCCATTCTTGAACATCGGCATTGAAGGCATGCAAATCTTCTCCGACTCGGACGACAATTCGGGAGTGGCGAAACTTGTGCATAATGTACTTGCCGCGGTTGGGGTAGGCCAAAATCCTCCGTCCAGAGGCCGCTCCGTCCCCTGTTGAGTGCCTTCTCAGCGTCCTGGGCGGGGATAGTACGTCTTGGAGGATCCGCCCAATGCTTGAAAGGCAACTGGAGGCAGCCTACGTTCCGGCGTGTACAATCAAAACAACAACGTCTCAAGGCAATCAGAAGTCGAATGTTCCGGATACCTGCATAATAGGAATTCATGAAGGCGACTTGCTGCGGCAGAACAGGTAACCACCCACAGGCGCCGACGCCACACCGGCGGCTATGCCCATCAGTCACGCCTCACGCTGGGCGTCATGTTCAACTTTCGCTTTGCTTTCTACCTCGTCCTAGGGTTCGAGAGCACAAAGAACCATCGAAGCACATTGTTCGTTTCTTCGGGTTTAATTGCTGCGGTTCATGCCACTCACGTGTCTCATTGTCCATAGCGGGTACAGCGTTGCTCTGGCCAGCTGTGGCCGGTTGAACTTCTGTAGCCACCTCCCCTCGCGCACATATAAGCCCTTTAGCGGCCCGATCCCTCAGGTATGGTCTTCTCCCACCACCAACCACTGCCATGTCTCCTCCTTTTGCTCCTCCGCACCTATTCCAAAGTACATTGACGTCCACTCCTCGCACCAACAGCACTCGTAGTCGGGAGTCTTTCTCCATCATACAATCCACCCTTGAAGAGCTTCGAGACGATCTCGTTGAAGACGGAGCCGACATGTCGTACTGCGTGACAGCCTCAGAATTCTTTGAATCCTTTCTCCCCATCCCAACTGATTCCCGCCGGATGAAGCCCAAGCCAGTCGGAATCAACTTTACCAAGGTTCAAGGCTTTACGTCTGAGAGAGACCTTGCAGAGCGATGGGTACGTGGCTTTTTGACGATGTCGCCGATCTGTGCTTACGGGCGGCGTCTCTAAGGTCGCCGTCGTCAACAACGCGAAGACCCTCTGTGCGGGTTACGCCGTTTGCTTGTCCCAGGACCGCTGGGATCCCGCCGATTCAAACAAACTCAAGGTCGATGCAGCAATCTACCCTCGCAGGAAGCATCCCACTGACGGACGTCCTCATTGGGGTCGTCAGCGGGCCCTCGTCGAGTTCAAGAAGGGAGGCACCGATAGCGACCCATTCCACGACTTGCTGGGCGACGCCCAGGCGCAGAAGCCGACAGAGGTCCGCGGTCAGCTCGCTTCGTACTCAGCCTACTCCTTCTCCCGCCAACAACGCACCGCCAACTTCCTCTTCCTCATCAACGGTACGGAGGCGCGCGTCACGCGCTGGGAACGCGCGGGGACGATCTTCACAGAGGCGTTCGACTACGTCCAAGATCCCGATCTCATGTGTGAGTTCCTCTGGCGGTTCTCTATGCTCACAGAAGAGGATCAGGGCCTCGATCCCACCGCAAAGCTTTTGGGGAAGAATCACAAGTTCTTCAAGTTGATGGACCGAATCGCCGAAAGCCCGCTGGAAGGTCAGCCCGAGGACATCTGCGAGGACGAGGGTACCGTGATTTCACTTCCTTCCACCTCTTCCTCCGGCAAGACGGCTCCCATTGGCGTGTTCAAGTACGTCCGGGAGAAGTTCGCTGCTTCCCTCGAGGACGATGCGCCGAGATATCGACTCTCTGTTCCGACCGATCGCCCAGGGAGGTTCAAGTACTACCTCGTCGGCAAACCCGTCTTTGAGGCTTCTGGCATGCTTGGTCGGGGCACGCGCGGCTACATCGCCATCGACGTCCACACGAAGCGCTTTGTGTGGTTGAAGGACACCTGGCGTGCCTACTACGTCAACGTTGATCCGGAAGGCGAGATACTCAGGAAGTTGCAGGACCAGAACGTCGCGAGGATCCCTACTCTACTCCACGCTGGAGATCTCCAACAAGAGACTCAGATGCACTACCACTGCAAGCCGGACTCCGAGGTGCAGGACTCCGGGGAGGCTAGTGAAGGTAGTCGCGGATCGAAGCGGGCCCGTTCAGGTACCTCCAAGTCGTCTACCGACGACAAGAAGCAACGCAAGCAGCCCCGCGTGCGCCATTTTTCTCACTACCGAATCGTCGTCGACGAAGTATGCCTGCGCCTCAACGAATTCAAGACGTCTCGCCAACTCATCCAGGTTGTGTTGGATTGCGTAGAAGGTACGTCGCGTTGATCTCTGAGCTAGTGAATATACCTGACTCTGGTGTGTAGCGCACGAGGAGGCGGTGACAAAAGCCAAGCTCATTCACGGCGATATCAGCTTCGGAAATGTCCTCATTTTGCCAACACTTGTCGAGAAGGACGGGCAGCTGGTGGTTGAATGGAGAGGCATCTTGGCTGACTGGGAACTCTCAAAGCCCATCCCGGAGGACGGCAAAGCTGCTCGGGCCCGCCAACCAGAGCGAATGGTGAGTACCCAAGTCAACTCGTTCTTTCGCATCTATTCCTCATCACGTATCATTCAATAGGGTACCTGGCAGTTCATGTCTGCTGCCTTGCTCACATGGCTGAGGATGCCCATCGCCGTCGAGGATGAAGTGGAGTCTTTCTTCTACATAATCATCTACGGGGGTGTACGCTTCTTGCGGAGCTCGGTCCACGAGGCCGCCCCCTTCCTACGCTCCTTCTTCGATTCCGTCCTGCTGGAGAAGAACCAGTATCGATGCGGGCTAGTGAAGTGGACCTCAATGCTGGGCGGCGTCATCTCCAATGGCTCTGGCAGCACACTTCGATTCTCTCGAAACAAGAAGAAAGAGCATCCCTTGAACCTCATCATAGCCGACATGCTACCCCTCTTCAAGGCTCGATACGCAGTGATCGACTTCAAGCAGGAGCGCGTCAAATGGCGGATCACCAACAAGCTGAAGAATCCCGGCACAGAGATGGAGTTGCCTGCGTCGCTCGATCAGTCTGTGATAGACTCAGCTGCTCAGCTCAAAACACACGCACATTTCAAGGCATTGCTGCGACGGCTACTGGCGGAGGAGAGCTGGCCCACCGAGGATTACGTTGGCGATCTTACCCTTCCAAGGGTCGCGCCGGTCAAGAACGACGACAATGCCGTTGATGAAGATTCGTCCAGCGACTATGACCAAAGCGGAGATTCCTCGCCCACTATCAAGCGGGCGAAGCTTGAGGCAGATGAAGACATGGCTATCTTCGGCGAGTTGTTCGAAACGGAGGAGGGGAAGATGAACGTGGACCAGGGGGCCGGGACATCTACATCGACTTCCCGTCGATTCGCCGCTTCTCGCAAGTCTACTCGTCGCTGACAGTGAGTCGTCGCGCGGTTGAATCATCGTACCTATTCAATTCCGTGTGACCTTCTCTGTCCACTGTCGTTCATACCCTGACGTTTCTTGCGCATAGTGTATATTCAAGTCAAAGCTCTTTTTATGGTAGTAATATACCTCCGTCCTCATGAATGCGAAGTCTGATGGTCTCAATGTAACTGAGGAGCCTAAATACCTTTAGTGAAGTTCACATGCGATTGATCGTAACCACCGGCGCCTGCTCGGGGCCACCCCAGTGACGGCGGGCGTCATACGCGCTTGTACTCATACACGTCTGACTAACACCTGACTGTCGACACTGCCCATCTGTCTATTAAGACATTTCCAATACTTGGAAGCATAGCGTGCTGTAGGAGGCCACCGTATGGCATCAAATCTCTCTGTGAGTACTAGTAGTCCCGTCGCTAGAGCACTCAACTCACGTATGCAGCACACAGCCACCACCAGAAGGAGTCTGTCAGCATTATCAAGCCAATGGTCTATTACGAATGAGTGAATACGTGCCAAGCTGCTAAGGAGATGTGATGAAGTATGTTGTATTTGCTTCTGTGCGTCCGTCGGACAGGTCTCGGCATGGAGACAGATTCGCCCCCTCCCAGACATCAAGTTGACTGACAAGGGCTGAACTCTGAGCGATCAATGAAATATGTATTGGTGCATCAGCTTGCGCCATTAAGGCGCCCGGGCCGCCGTCGAGTCCATTACCTTCCAATTCGAAGTCCTGCAGTGATGGGAAGTTCGCAGGCCGGTAGATGCTTAGGCGGCATGACACCATCTTATGCTATAGTAAGTCTCATCGAGTGTGTGTGAGGCTGCTGACGGTGCTGAGCTACTGGGCAGGGCTAGGCGAGATCCGACGACATCGAGGGCGAGGAATGCGCAATTGGCGCCCATACTCCAACTCGGCGGCCGACTCCAGAACACTCGAAGATGTGGCGTATATATGCGGAAGGAGATTGCGATCGACCATAAACCCTATTCGTCCTCACCTTCGCAAATACCAGCACAAGCAAAACCCCCAACACACCAGTACTAGAACACAATGTCCGGATACACTGTTGCAATCGTCGGTGGCACTGGAACTCTAGGTCAGTACAGTGTTGTTTAGGTTTGCCGATCGAGCTGACCGTGTACAATATGTTAGGCAACCCCGTCACAACTGAGTTCCTCACGACTTTCCGCTCGTCATTCCCTACCGTCCGCGTGCTCGTGCGCAACCCAGCATCCGAGAAAGCCAAGGATCTGGCCGTGAAGGGTGCAGAGCTGCACAAGCTTGACGAGGCCAACCTGAGCGAGTCGTTCGACAAGGCCTTCGCCGGCGTCGACGCTATCGTGAACACCCTGCCGCACACGGTTTCGGATGCCGAGAAGCACGCGCTGATCGACGCTGTCGCTAGGAGCAGCGCCAAGGTCTACTTCCTGAGCGAGTTCGGAGTGTAAGTGCATTTGCCCTAGTACTCAGGAGTAGAGACTCACAAGAGTTCAGCGATCACCGCCGGAGCGACTTCCCGGGCTACGAGGTCGACGATTGGGTCATCAAGAAGAAGATTGCTGCCGACACTCGCGAGAAAGTCAAGGGCAAGAAGGTCGTTGCGGTTTACACCGGTATCTTCCTCCAACTCGCCTTGGCTGGGGTGAGTTCCCTTCTTCACCCGAGCATATACATGTTGTAACTTTCCGCTCCCTCACACAGACATGGCGTAAGTCCCGCAGAATTGGATCGTCTGCACCAGATGTACTGATTGCCCGACTCTTACAGTCGGTATCGACATTGAGAAGAACACTTTCACATCCTATGGTTCCCCGAGCCAGAAGGTGACATTATCCTCGCTCTCGGACATCGGAAAGGCCCTGGCCCGACTCTCCATCCTTGCTATCGACCCGGCGACTTCCGCGAAGGTTCCGGACGAACTGCGCATTGCCAGCGACACACTCAGCTTCGAGGAAGTTCGCGACGTTGTCGCCCGCGTCAAAGGCGTGGAGAAGGGCAAGATCGTCTCTGAGGATCTTGTGGCGAAGAAGGAAGGGTTGAAGGGGACCCAGAGTGCTCCCGGTGCTATCCTGAGCTACATTCGGTCAGTACATTCGTCTCATACAGTTTGATATAGTAGAGTACTGACAACTTACTGCATAGCGTGCTCATTGGAGAGGGAAAGCTCGACTTTTCCGACAATTCAAACGAGTTGATCAACCCCGGCGAGTCCCTGTGGAAGTGGAGGACGGTCGAGGATCAGCTCCGAGGCCTCTGAATGTCCTCGAGACGATAACCCACATATCCACTCACTGTACTTTTAGTCTAGGATGTCAACAAGACGTGAGATTTGATGCAAGTGTGAGGTTCGGCCCTGCAAGCCATATGGAGTTTATAACATCCGTTATCTACACCGGAGTGCGCAGAATGCGCAGTTATCTTACATATGAACCGACGATGAACGTCTCTCCGTCGGCGACTCGGGTCGCTGAGTGTGGATTCGTGAAGTGCATGTCAGTGTCCCATGGAGCTCTCCAATTCCGTTCCTCGAAGCTTCGCTTCGTACGCCATGGTTCAAAGTACGACTACGTGCAAAGAGGACCCTCCCGCCGAGCTTCCTCAATCGTTCCACAACTTAGCCGAGCCCCTGGAGACGCAGGCCCACTTCAAAGGACTCACTCCGACGCAATTGTGGAAGATGGCGAGTGGCCAACCACTCACGACGTTGGCGATGTTCTTGAGGCTCAGAAGTACGACGACTGCACGAATTCAACTCACACCTCCGGGGATGATCGATGACGGATGACATTGATGCTTTAGGCGTTGACTTTGAAGCGGCCAACAGGGTGAAAGCCATGGCGGACGAGCGAAAAGGATACGCTAAGTAGCGACTACCATCTGGAGATGTTAGTCGGTACGACTTCAACCTGGAAAACCAAACGGCTGCCCAAGCTGTACCGCAATCTACACCTGCACTACTAGCTGACTGTACCCTTGATCGTCTGCATACTGAGAAAATATCATACACAAATGTCCCTAAAGTCCTATTTCTGTGCCAGTAACATCATACACCATGGTCAACTTCGTAGCAAGTGCGTCCAACTGGAATCCATGATCGCACAAAGAGTCCGTGAACGTCCCAGATCGTTCCAACAATCAGTTACCAGAGTCGCACTTCACGCATGCCCGCTCCCACTCGTCCTCGACCCCTCTTCGCATGCGTCAAGCTGACCGACCATGCGCGCCGTCGCGTTGACGCGACCCAAGAACTCCCCCTGGTTATTGGTGAGCTTGTTCATCGCCGCGAGCGCGATGTTGAACCCTCGGGGAGCAACATCGATGGCAAGCACGTTGATCGTCGTGCCGTTGAACGTGAGCGCCCAGCACGTCCCGCAGTTCACGGAGTTGAAGCCCTCGACTGCGAAGGAGCCCCCGATGTTGGGGAAGCCAGGCAGCGACGTGAAGTTCGTGAAGCCTGCGAGTACGGCCCATGGTCAGCTCTCCATCCGGAAGACGATGCAGCTGAGCGTACCCTTGGAGATCAGCCCGTTAGGGCCGTTTGAGCATGCGACAGTAGTGAGGGAGCCGCCCGGGTTGTCATACGTCTGGTCGAACGAGACCGAGACGTTGGTGGAGGTCTGCGCGAAGGCGCATGGGATGGCAAGGAGCGTGGTCGCGAGGGCGACGAACTTCATCTTTCGGAGGTGAGGCAGGGAACTGCGTGGGGCCTGAAGCTACGGCCAAGGCGTAGGCCGGTTTTATGCGCAAGCCAAGGCGGACCCCGATCGAGAGGGACCCCATGGACACGGAGCGAGGCGTCGTAGAAGGCGGGACGCGCATCAGAGAAGCTGTAGCCCTCATGCTGAGAGTCGTCAGGAGTGGGATAGAGAATGCTCGGCGGCGACGTCCAGCGTTCGAAAAAATAATGTAGAAGCCACATACTGTGGGAGAGGCGGCGCGTTGTGTGCCGCATGACCCGGCGGGGGCTATCTTTAACGCAAAGTAGGCTTTTGCGAGCGGTCAGACGCGTTCGAAAGACCCGAGACGACGCCGCACATGGACATTTGGAGGAGCATGCACTGAAGATGCTGTAAAGCTGTCGAAGGGCCGGAGGGTCGAGCCAAGCGAAGCGGATCGGACTCAATGAAGACCTTCACAGTAGCTCGGCGTTAGAGCCATGCTCTCCGTACGTCTTGAGTTCCTTTAGGTACATGCACTTCTTCGGCATGAATCCATCGCAAGAACGAGGGCCGGTATAGGAGATATATGATGCTCTCCAGAAGATCGTGACATAGCAATTGTGAGTCTCAGCAGCGAGCCAGAATGGATCGTGCTCGCAGTATGCTTTACCCCAAGGCATCCAAAACGACTGATGGGCTGAACATGTCAGTACATAACGTTCCGCTATGGATGAATGGGCTCACCTCCGAGTCGGACACCGTGCCAACTTCTTTGCGATTCCGATCATGTCCACCGCTAGAAGCTGGATCACAACGGGTCCATGTGATGGCTCTCGTCAGCGAAAAAAGAGACAGAATTCTCCGGCGTAAGCTTATACCAGGCCAAACCAGCGGCTCATGTCGAGAAAGACGTTGAGACGAGAAGTCCTGAACAGTGCTAGGCAATCGTAATTGTCGGCCAAGGCCAGAGGAGATTAGATCGACGCGTGAGATAAGATAAGATCTTATGTCATCGCCCGATCACTGAAGCTTGCGCTCGGTTCCGCCGCACTCATCTCTCCCCACATCCACGACCATCCATCTACGCTTCACTTGTCCCAGTATGGCGCCAAAGGGAGGAAACGCGAAGAAGGAGTCCGGCAGGGCCAAGAAGGCGGAGAACGAGGCCAAGAAGAACGCCGCAGCCGAGGCAGAGAGGGTCCGTCTCGCAGCCACCTTCCTCTCTACATCCGCTGACTCATTTGCTTGACACCGCAGGAGCGTAAGGAGGCAGATAAGTGGGCGCAGGGATCCAAGGCAAACAAGGCAAAGGAGGACAAGGAAGAGAAGCGCAAGGCAGAGCTCGCGCGCAAGGCAGAGATCGCCCGTCTACTCGCCGAGGAGGAGGCCAGTGCGCCGTCCAAGCCGAAGGCGGCCAACAAGGCCGGAGCGAAGAAGGCTGGTGCTGCCAAGAAGGACGTCAAGCCTGCTGGTCCTGGAGCGATTGCCGCGGGAGGCGGTTTGGATGCGGTCAGTGCGGCGCCGAGCGATGAGTCCCCGAAGGAAGTCGAGTCGTACACGGCCACGGGTATCGACAACGCTATCGACCTGCTGGAGGTTGTCACTGCAAAGATGGACAAGGCAAGCGTTGGATCGAGAGCAGCTGATATCGAGAGGCATCCGGAGGTGAGTACCGCCACGGCACAGGATGAGGGATAGCCTACTCATGTGTTGGTGCAGAGGAGAGTCAAGGCAGCGTTCGAGGCTTACAAGGAGAGGGAGCTTCCTAAGGCACGAGCGGAGGTCAGTCCCTCCTTAAGTATGTGGTTCGGAATGCGGCGTTGACGGTTCCTATGAATATGCCCAATTCAGCATCCTGGGATGCGGTTGCAACAATACCATGTGCGTTTGACCCAATCATCGTATAGCGGACTAGTGGACAGAGCTGATTCGTTTAAATCACAGGACCTCCTCTGGAAGCAATTCCAGAAGTCGCCCGAGAATCCGTGAGTGATTATATGCCACTGCCTCCCGAATACCATTTCTAAATGATTCCCGCAGTTTCAACCAGACGACCTTATCGTACGATGCGTCAAAGGAGGAGAGGGTCGAAGCGATACACAAGAAGCACGCTGAGATTTCTGACAGGCTGAGGGAGAAGTCATCGTAATGGCCTTGCTGACGACCCGTGCACGCAATTGCGGTGCGCTATGATCATTTTTTTGTCCGTTTCTAATTTCACTGAGAATTTCTGCGTAGTCTTCGATTGTTCCTTCCTGCCTCTTGCTTACGCCACCACTGCCAGTGACACATTCAGATGCGAATTAGGAAGGGCTCTCAGTTGATACCTGACACGCCTGCTGTACAACATTCATCCTATACAACGATTGTATTATTAAGCTCAGCAAGTCATCTGTCGGATCGCTGACTCCCTCGTTCATCGCCGAGGACTCCGACTTGCCAGTCGATTGGCACCTGAGGTCGGTAGTCATATGAGGCTTGTTATGCACCTATCCAAAGCGGTGGCTGTGAGTGTATGTCGTCTCCGTGCCGATACAGCATAGCACCTCATAGCACATGTAGGCGTATATGGTATCCCCGACGTGAGGACGTCGATGGAGTAGAAGCTGCTTAGTTGCGCAGCGACAGGTGTACTGCCCTGCACAGAGGGTCTGTTGAAGCGCCGAATAGGTTTGCTTATGTAAGCTAACGCGAATTTTGCTATATCCCGTCGCGCTCTCTCTTTCTTTCTCCACCCATCTCCGACTTTTCTCCCCTTCATCTTCCCTCCCCCCCGTACGCACGACCATACAGCCATGGTGAACAACCTGACTGTCTCAATCCCCTCGTCGCCGGGTTCGCCGACGAGCCCGCCGTCGCTGACGATGTCGAGCCCGACCTCGCCACAGCGCACGAATACCCTAGTGATCACGCGCTTGCCCACACACTTCTTCGAACCCATCATCCAGGAGGCTCTGAGGAGTCACTTCGCGACGTATGGTCCGCTTCATACATGGGCACCGATTAAGGGTCTTGCTCGCGTGATCCTCGTATACTTCTCTGAGGAGGACGCGGAGATGGCGAAGGAGAGCAATGACGGGCTCGTCCTCGGCGAGATGAACAACGAGTGAGTATGCTCTCGCGCATCGGGTGTGCTTTGTCATTTTGACGACGATACTCCGTTCCGTACCCAGACCAGAATACATCCTCCGTGTCTACCGCGCGGACCCGACCCCAATCGAGTCCGATGAGACCCAGGAACACAATCACTACCTACGGCCACCTGTTAACGAGAAGAATTTCCTCATCTCGCCACCAGGTTCGCCGCCTGTGGGTTGGGAGCAGATCCGTGAAGACCCTCCCAATTCGACGCCGCTCGCACATGACCTCATCGCGGCGCTTCGTAGGCTCGAGGTCCAAGAGGAGCAAGAGCGGCGAGGACCAGGGCTCTCGGTTCTGGTGGAGCCACAGGACGGCGTAGGTATTTCCGTCTGCGTCGAGGACTGCGACGCGGTCGCGGTCAGTGTAGAGCAAGTGAACGAGGAGGAGGACTGGGCGTATGGCGAGAGGGCTCCGTCAAGGACACGTTGGCGGCCGACGCCCACGGCGATGCCTCCGGCAGCATCTATCTCTGTCTGATCGTTGTGCTCTTCAGGTGAGTCTCGTTCATTGAGGAGTTAAGGTACACATCGCGCCTCTGGCCGCGGTGGCGCCTTTGTGATGATAACCTCAGACCTGTACCGACCCGCAAGGGCTTGAGGACAATTCTATATTGCCTTTTCATTTATCTGATCTTTTCGTTTCGTCCTCGTACATCTTCGATGCTGTATCCGTGGATACTGACCACCGCACTTGGCAGGTTTCGTTGTCGCATTGCATTCACCATCTCATCTCATGTTATATCGTCATGTGAGTCCATCGTCCTCTATCATCGGTTTTGTTCCTCCCCACTCCCTTTGTCGTCGCGCAAGATGAAATCTTTCAGACCTGTTCTGACTCTGCATGGAGATAACTCGAAATATTGCCAATTGTTCCTTCTGATGCGCTCTCCCCCTTCCTTTCTTCGTCCTATCTTGCGATACCGAGACAAGTTGCTGACTTACACTTTGTCGGCTTCCAGAATGCCCTCGGGATCGCTTTGCATGTTATCTGTCTATCTCATGGACGTTCGGACTCTGGATTATCGTCTCATACACTCTCATCGGGTCACATACTCACGGTACTGTACACATTGCATGTCTTCATATGGATCTATTTGTATGTCTAGTACACCATGCTCGTCGCATCTATAACGGATTGGTATCAGTGGATCACCCCTTGTGAGAATGTGCTGCAAGAACCGCAACCAGGGCATGGCCATGTGTCCGTCATCTTACGTTCACAAGTCTCCCACAAGCGTGGGGGTCCCCTAAGGTATTTCGCACTGCATGTTTTGTTCCTTCCTGAACATCACGTCCTGAACGTTGAACCGCACTGACAATACTGCCAGACGATGGTTATTTCCGACAGCCTGAACTACGACGGGGCCGTAGTATATTCTATTGCACCTTGACCAACCTTCGATAGCTCAGTTGGAAGAGCGCAAGACTGTAAAGGCTACCACATTAGCAATCTTGATGTCGCTGGTTCGATCCCGGCTCGAAGGATTTTTTTGATTGGACTCTTCAAGCTGCCTGACTGATCCAGAGCAAGAGGAAAATGGGATCCTTTCATCTTGTTTCCGTGCTGCGACTCACCAGGTGGGTGTCGGCTTCGGGTCCCGCGTGTTTGCCCTCAGCAGTTTTCGTATACCCACATCATATTCTCCATTGTAAGTATGCTTCGCTGGTAGCTAACTATGTCCTGTATGTACGTCTAGCGCGACGTCTCCAAGCATTCCACTTTTAAGGTTCCACAAGGCATTCACGAAGTTCCACATCACCCGGTGCACTTTCACACACTGAGAGCGTACCGTTTCCCACACCCAAAAATCGAAACGAAACGCTTTCTTCCTGCCCTTCCAAGTGAGCAACTATAGGCTTCAAATTATTGCTAGAGGCTCCCGATGCCTTCTGCCGACGAAGAAAGGTGTGAAAGCCAGGGTTTCCCTTGGCCAGTAAAGTGAACATTCGGACTGGTAACAACGACCGAATTATAAGTCCGTGCTTATCAGCCTTCGATAGCTCAGTTGGAAGAGCGCAAGACTGTAAAGGTTACACCCAAGGCGATCTTGATGTCGCTGGTTCGATCCCGGCTCGAAGGACTTTTTGGCTGGTATCAAACGCTGCGCAATGCTCGAAACACTCTGGCCAACATGGCCAGGTAAGTTCGGGCCTCATGATTTTTCGTAGTATTGCAGCCCTGGAGTTTGTTTGTGTCTCATGCCCTTCGCGCAAGCCCACCGCGTATGCAATTGTCAAAGTGCGAACAATACCATTGAACGCAAGAGCTAGTAGGATACAGTGTGTGGATAGGATGGATGATGGACTGGGTAGAGCTACACTGGCTAATTACATGCGAACGCACAGCTCGGCGAGCACGCAAAATCGATGTACACTAAGTCGAGTCGTGAGGCAACATGAGCTAGTCGAGACCTCGTATAGTCAGTGATGAATGGCTTGTCCGTGCAGAGGCGTAATCAAAAAGGCATGTGTGTATGTATGCGTATAAGATGTATGTACGTGTCCGAAAGTCGAAGGGGATCTACACTGCAGAAGAGTCCAAGTCAGGGGCGGAGGACTCATCGCAGGAACGGATTGCGCGAGCCCCCAGTGCTTGTGGGCTGTAACCAGTACGCCCCACGTTGCTGCTGCTGCTGCTGGGGCTGCTCCTGCGCAAGGTCCGCAAGCCGCGACACCGACCGCGCGTACTCCTGCGCCGGGGTCGGCGCCAGGTGCATAGCAGACGACTGCGCCCCGGGGGCCGCCTGGGGGAGGAGCCAGCTGCTGTACGTCGTCGAGTTCGAGAACCGCGACGGCATCTCCGGGACGTCGTGCACAGGCTGGCGGGGCTCCGGTGCGCGCCGCGGCTGGCCGGTCACCTGCGAGTAGAGCGACTCCTGCGCGAGCTTCTCGTTCGTCGCCCGTATGCGCTCCGGCCCCGACCCACGGCTGCTGGCCTTGTGCGAGTGCCGGTCGCTGTCGTAGGAGCGCAGAGAAGGGAGAGGGGAGGGTGCGCGGCTGGATCCCGCGCGCGGGTACTCGTATGCGTCGAGCAGCTTGTCCATCTCGCGGTCGTGGCGCAGTTCGGAGGCGCGGAGCTTGGCCATGTCGCGCTCGTGCCGCTCGTCCTCGGCGACGCGCATCTTCTCCATCCCGCGGTCGAACCGCGCCTCCTCAGCTGCGCGCAGCTTCTCGAGGCGGATGTCCCCGCGGTCGTCAGGGAGCATCCAGCGCTGGCCCTTCTTGTGTCCGAAGAGTCGCTCGCCGAAGCGGGCGAGGCGGAGCCGCCAGCTGCCCGAGTGGTTGAGACGCTTTGCTGCGGCGAAGTTCGCGGTGGCTGCCGCACGACGCTTGCGGGCACGGCGGCGCCAGCACAGCAGGATGACGACGAAGATGAATGCGCATCCTAGCGCCATAAGCAGGATCTCCCACCACTCGAGTGGGCGACGTGTCGTAGTCGTAGTCGTACTCGATGTGGGGGTGTCGATGCCGGTGATGGTGGGGAGGGGCGCGGCGGTGCCAGAGGAGGCAGTCGGAACGACGACGAGGTCCGAGAGGCATATACCAAGACCTGAGACGACAGAAGTGTTGCTGCAGCTGGAGGAGACGCAGGTCCCACCCTTCAGAACCTGGCTAGAGTTCGAGCACGCGAGGCAATTGCTAGGCCCGGAGCCGGAACAGCTCGAACAGCTCGAGTCGCAGGACTGGCACGTTGAAGACGTCTTGTCGAAGAATTGGTTCTTGCTGCAGGTGGGAAGGCAACGACCATTGGTGAGGACCGGACGGTCAGACGGGCAACTGGAACACTGATTGAACGAGCTCCCGGTGCACGTTTCGCAGTCGGGATGGCATGTGATGCACTGGCCTGACGAGCTGAACGTCCCCGACGGGCAAGACGCGACACACTTGCCGCTCGAGGCGAGCTGGTTGTTCGCACATGTCAGACAGAACGTGGACGTCCCGGCACAAGTGCCACACGAAGAGTCGCACGCTGGTAACAGCGGATGAGCATCAAATTACTTCACATACTTAGGAAGGCTACTCACCTGAACAAGTAACGTTGTCCTTGGGATCGAGGAACGTGCCCTTGGGGCAGGCATCGATGCATTTGCCGCCAGAGAGGACGAACCCAGCCACGCAGCCCGTGCACTGAACCTGGTCGATGGTCGATGCAACGTTGAACGTGGAGTACTGGCACTTTGTGCACTTCGAGGGGCAGGCTGTGTTCGTAGTCAGAAGACTGTCAACCGGTAGGGAAGCGAGGCATACTCACAGTTGCATTCGTGCTTGTTGTTGTCTGCAACCAGAGAGGAGCCGTCGCACACACCGTTGTCGTCGGTGCCGACACACGTTCCGTTCAGGCTGTACTTCCCACTGCCACAGATGATGCATTCGCTAGACGAAGACCCCGTGCAAGTCTGACAGAGCGGAGAGCATGGCTGGCAAGCCGATCCATCGCTGAAGCTGCCATCTGGGCAAACGGTGCCGGTAGAAGTCGTCGCCTGTTGGGCGATGCACTGCGTGCGGTCGTTGGCATTCTGAGTGAATCCCGACTTGCACGAGATGCAGTCGCCACTACCATCTGCGCATTGCGTGCACCCGAGGGAGCACACTGAGAAGATGTACATGTCAGCAAGCACACCAACGGATAGGAACACAGCCCATACCTTCGCAGGATCCGTCGGAGTTGAGGAAGAACCCATCGGCGCACTTGGCGCAAGCAGTGCCGTTGTCCGCCGTCGTCCAACCGGGGATACATGTGCACTGGCCGTTAGACCCGCAAGCGCCGTTCAGACAATTGCAGGTGGACGGCAGGTTCTGGATGACGGGCTCGAGGCACCGGCCAGTGCCAGTCATACCATCGTCACAGGATGCGCAATCGGCAGGGCAGGCCTGGCACGTTGGGCCAAAGAAGCCAGGTGCGCAGGTCTCGCAAGAGGTGCCGTTGAATCCAGTGGGGCAAACACACGTCCCGGATGCGGAACATACGCCAGCACCAGCACAAGGAGGCGAGCATGCGGTCGACTGGATGTCGAGGAGTTGAGAGAGAGCGGACGCGCCTGAAGGAAGCTGCGAGACGTCGGGCACGCTATCCCAGAAGATAACCCGATCTCCGGAACCAGATGAGATCGCCGCCCATACACTGGAAGAAACTGCCAACGATCCGGGCGAGACTTGGGTCGTAGTATTTGAGGGCGAACTCGGGAGCTGGGAGAAGCTGGCTTGCCCTGAGTACTTGGACTGTGGGTAGAAGGCGACGCCGGGTTCGAGAGCAAGGTTCAAAGGAAGGGTTGCGTTGGCATCGAAACCAGGTGAGGAGGAGATGGAGGCACTTGATGACGTGAGGAGGCCATGAAGGAGCGCGGGGTCGGTCGTGGATGAGTACTGCCCCGGCAGAAGGAGGATGCTGGTCGCAGCGCCAGACGCAGATAGCGTCGCACCAACTGCTGAGAGTGAGTATATGTTTGAGAGCTCAGGAAGAGTACGACGCACTGGTGGTGTTAGTGTACCCTTCGAGGCATTGACCTGCAACGCAGACTACAGTTGGTGAAGATTGTGCGGCTAAGAGCGCAGCGCGTCAGCTCTGAGGTGACATCCTACGTGTTCACTGACACTCACCAAACGATGCGCCGAAAAGGAACGAAGTCATGAAGATGCTCGACAACATGTCGAGACGTCTAACGGGAGTCGTGGTGAGAGGGAGAGGGAAGTGGGAGAACGGGGGAACGCGGAAGGAGGGCCGCACCTGAAAAGAGCCTCGGTTAATCATGAGATCGCCATGGTTTCATTGTAGTGGGTTGGAATTGTCGGGTTCGGGTGACAGGCATTGTTATTGTCTCTGCAGCCGGGACGAGCGTGCTCATTGTTCTCCGAATAGCCTTTTGACGCCCGTGCTGCGCCGGTCGCGTCGTCAAGCGCCCATATTGAACGAGAAACAAATACGCGTAAACATACCGATTATATGCGGAGAAATAATGACAAGGACAGCTCAATTGAAGCGGAAGTAATTGCAAGGACTTGAGAGTATGCACGGGGGATCGAGAGCGAGGGTACAGACGAGAGAGCAAGAACGAATGCATGCGAGCGGACAAGGGCGCGCCCGGGGAGGGGAGAGCGTACGCGGGGAAGAGAGTGAGCACGGGGAGTCGCGGGAGGATGCGGTCGATATAGAACGCACATATCTTACTGGGAGTAAGCCACACGTTCCAGTACTATAGCGAAGACATCAATAAACCACGCATATAGTCAGTAAACTACGCATATAACCAACACACAAGTAAAGTGATGGATGAACGTACTGATTTTGCAGTACACCGGTCACTGTTGCAGACATTCCCAAGATACATATGCTCGTCACTACGAATGAGACGAGTAGATATGATGGTGTTAGAGAGCAAAGGGGGAGAGGGCACTCTGACGCTGAACCTCAGTATTACCACTACGGAAGACGTGCCTGTCCAAACAACTTGAAGTTGCCCTTCTTGGTTTCAAGTGAACATGCAGCAGATTGTCGAACGGGGTGTACCTCCATGTCTTGCTCTGCAGTATCGCTGTAATCAGTATTATGTCTCATCCATCGGTAGACGGGAACATGGTCATTGTACTTCGCGTGTATAAGTACAGTGGAGTATTCAAGATCCCGATAAATACCGCGATAACTTACTCGTGAACCACACCTCACTTCAACGACAAGCACCCTCCAAACTTCTTCCGCGCAGCGACATCCATCTTCTCCTTCACTTCCTTGAACGCCCGCCACCATGCCCTCCCCACATACTCCGACGTGATCCTTCCCGGCCGCTCACCCGGCTGCTGCTGCTGCTGCTCATGTTCCCAAGCCCCAAAATACCTCCGCAGCAGCACAAGCCACCACTTGACAACCGCAACCGCACGCTCGACCCCCGCATCGCTCGCCCGCGCCCCATCCACGCTCTGCACCAAAAACTTTGCAAAATACTCCACATCCCGCGCATTCGGCGCGCTCTCCCGGAACGCCTCCACCCACGCCTCGATCACGCCCTGCACGTCCTCCGTCTCGCTAAAGCACAGCTTCTCGCCCTTCTCCTTGCCCTGCTGCTTCAGCGTCGGCCGCTCCACGAACACCGCCTTGGGCGCAGGCGGCGGCCGGAACACGAACCCAGGCGACTTGGACGACCGCTTGCCCCGGTACGCCGTCGGCTTCAGCACCTTGCGCTCCCCGGGGCCGGTGTAGAGCGTCACCCCCGGGGTGCGGTGGGCCGCGAGCTGCTCCCGCTGCACCTCGCGCGGGAGCGCTGCGAACACCTCGGGGTCGATCCCGTACTTGCGGAGCTCGCGCTCCGTGACGTTCACCGAGGACGCGTACACCCGCTTGGCGAACAGGTTCTTGCTGGGCGAGACGAGCGGTCGGTTCCGCGGAGCGAGCTGCTGCGTGATCCGCTTCACGTTCACCCCTCGCACGAGCAGCTTCTTGCTTGGGCCAGCCTCGGGAACGGGTGAAGGCTCCTTCGGCGCTGGGCCGGCCTGAGGAGTCACTGAGCGACGCTTGCTGAACTCGGCCTCGAGCTCCTTGCGCAAGTCCTCGGGAAGCGCATCGAACACGGACATGTCGACCTGCGAGAACGACGGCAGGTCGACGGGGTCGGCCGGTACCGGCTTCTCGATAATCTCGATGTCGTCCTCCTGAGACGGTGGCTGGACGTCGATCCTCGGTGGAGCTACCATGTCCGCCTCGACGCGTTTGAACGGCAGAACTGCCTGGCCGAGCTCCGTCTCTTGAGGACCTGACGCCTTCTCGAGTTTTTGAATCTGTATCCCGATACCGCGCAGCTCCTTCGGGTCGAAATTGAAGCTCTTCAGCAGACGCCACGCGTGCTCGCCGATGACCTTCTCATCGCTCGTCGCTCGTCCCCCTGGGGCGATGAGCGGCGTCTGCTTGTTGTAGGCTTCGCATACGCCGTGGCCAAGAAACTGCATAATAGTGAGCACGCAATCCCACGAAGAGTAACAAACACGGACTTTAGGTGCTTCGACAGGCGCACTCGGGTCCCGCACCAGGATCTTCAGCGTGAGCGAACGTCCGCGCATATCGATGCTCTTCAGCCGGCGCGAGACCTCCTCGGCCATCTGGTACACGAACGTCTCCGCCTGCTCGTTGTTCTTGAAGCGAATCCCGTACTGCCCATCATGGTCAGATACCGTTCACAACTGTAAAAAGCAAACGTACGTTGATGTCGCAAGAGACAGACTTCCGCGGCTTGTCGCTCTCAAGCTGCCGCTCGTCGACGCCACGGAGGGCCTTGTAAAGTGTCTCCCCCGAGCCCTTCCCCAGCGAGTCACATAGTGTAGCCTTGCTCTTCTTCGTGAGCTCGCCCAGGTTCGTCGTCCCGAGCTTCTCTGCCGCCTTCTGCCGCGCCGAGTATCCGAACCCATGGAGGTCGTCAATGTCGAGCGGGGCAAGAAACTCTGCGACGTCTTCCGCACGGAGATGGTACGAGCCAGCCGGCTTCGCGCGCCGAGAGGCCAGGCGCGACAGCATGATGTTATGTGCGATGCCGATACTCACTGAGAGCGAGGTTAGCATGTGTGAACTGCAGCAGCCTGAGAGCAGGGGACGAACCTTCGCATCCAGTAACCTTCTTGACCTGCGCGCGGATCGACTCGGCAAAATCCTTTGCTGGGTCGCTTGGGTCGTCGGAGGACTCAAGGCGTTCGGCGAGCTCTGTGCGGATGCGCGCTACACTGCTCGTCACGTCGATGAGGGCCTCGTCGACAGATACGGCTTGCAGGTCGTCCGCGTGGGCCATCAGGATGGTGTAGAACTGGAGCGAAAACTGCTTGTACCTGTATCTGACGATGAGTGAATGCCCTTGAAGCAGGCTACGCTGTACCCACCGCTGGAACTCGTACGGAATCGTCAGGACTGTCGGGCACAACTTCCGAGCCTGCTGTAAGCTATGAGAATATTTCGTCAATGAAGAGCCCAAGATCGACGATGTTGCACACACCTCATCCCGCCCTTGATCCCGAACTTCCTAGCCTCGTAGCTCGCACTCGCAATCTCGCTCGTACTCGACCCTCCGCCGGTGCCGCCCTGCGAGTGACACACAACCACCGGCTTGCCACGCAAATGCGGACGGTCGATCAGACCCGCAGACACAAAGAAACTGTCAAAATCGCAATGCATGATGACCCGCTCCTCGTCCGCCGCCTTCTCCTTCTCCTTGCCTTTACCCTTCGCATTCCCCGGAGCGCGCTTGACCAGCTTCGCCCCGCGCATGCTCACATCCCCGCTGCCCAGCCCTCTCCCACCAAGGTTCTCCTGCACGATCCGGTTCACCGCCGTCTGGCTCGCGCTCGCGCTCGCCTCCCCCTCCGCGCCCGCCCCGATCTCGCTCGCCATCTTCTGCCACGCGTCGACCCCGCCGTTCTCGGCGCGCTCCTGCGCCTCCGCGACGAGGTTCTTCAGCTCCGCCTTCCACGTCGAGAGGTGGTGCAGCCGCGAATTCTTATAGTAGCCCTCAATGAAGTCCGGGGCGACAGAGGTGTGTGCGGCGCGCCATGCGGGGTCGGCCATCGCGCGCTCGGCGTGCGGGTTGGATTTGAGTGCGGCGTAGCCTGGTATGCGGTCAGCCTCTTCGGGGGTAGAGGGGTCGGTGATGTACAGATGACGAGAGGGTGTCGTAGGACCAGACTTCAATGGACTCAGGACGGTCTGCTTTTTCGGCGTGCGGGGCGGAGATACGATCGTATACACTGGCGGTTTCGACAATCCTGCTACGTGTTGCGCTGCAGGATCCAAATCCGCTTCGTCCACTTGCATCGGCGTGTCGGGCCGCTCGGGCACGGGTTTGCTGAGGTTCGCTCGCGGGGCCTGCGAAACGAAGGTGCTGGATAGAGACTTCTGTGCGACCTTCCGGCCTTGTGTGTCTTCGACTCTCTCCCCAGGGCGGAAGATGTATTCTTGCCACGGCAGGAGGGTTCCCGCGTCGATACTCTTGACTAGCCACTCTGGTCGGACGACCTTCATGTGCTTGAACTCGCGTATCTTGGCCGGCGTGAGGGAACATGTGATGATGTGGGTAACGAGCGACTTCTTGTCCAAGTACGGATGGAAGATGCCACCGTGCTGGACGATCATCTTGCGCAGGTCCTGAACAGACGGCTCTGTCCATCCATTGATCTTGGGTCGAGCCGTCAGTAGACATTCCAGAGAAGGAGCCCGGGCATACGCACGTATATCTGTAGTCCCTGGAATATCCTGCTCTTCGGTGCAGCCTCCCCACCCTGTACATCCTCATCATCCTCCAACTCCGCGTTCTGAATCTGCAGCTTCGCCCGCTTCCTGGTCATGTACTCGCCAAACTCACCAAACCGCGACGCGCCATACGTATACGAGTTCAGCGACTCATCATCATTGGCGTCCACTGCGTTCAGCA
The DNA here is from genome assembly GCF_003813185.1 of Lentinus tigrinus ALCF2SS1-7. Lineage (NCBI taxonomy): Eukaryota > Fungi > Basidiomycota > Agaricomycetes > Polyporales > Polyporaceae > Lentinus > Lentinus tigrinus. Next base: position 68,526 of record NW_027137960.1, read on the forward strand.
CGTTGTGGTAGTGCGCTCCATCGTCGTCCTCGAAGTCGTCTTCCGGGGACCGCAGTCTCTTCTGAGTGCGAGGTGGTTCGTCTTCCAGAGGCTTCGGACGTTGTGCACGAGGAGGCTCAGCGGAACTCAACAGTTCAGGCTCATCCGCAATAGCTGGGAGCTGAATTTCAGCGATGGCCTTGAGGAATTCCGGATCGTCGTCGAAGTAGTCGGAAGAGTGACTGCTTTCCTGGGTCAAGCGCGGCATATCTCATGTGTATGGTGTGTGTAACCTTCATTGGAAAGCATAGAAAAGCATGCGTCGCGGATATCACCGCGTATACAAGAGTGAGTCGCGCAGATGGTGGTCAGGAGAAGAGAGATATCATGTCGCCAGCGCCCGCGCTGCGTTTTTCCGCCACCACCCTCCCGAACTTGCGCAGACGATAGCTCCCTCAATTACTATCCGTTCTGCTTTACATCTAATCCGTTCGATTCGTCTCGTCAAAGCGCAGGTCCTGGTACCGCTTTCATGCAGGAGTACCAGAATCGCCAGTAACCTCTCCCGGCGACCCCTCCCGGACGTATTTCGTCAATCACCGGCGTACGGTCAATTAGACAGTCTAGGAAACAGGTGGAGGGGTTCATTTGGGGTCGTATCGAGGGCTCCATGGCAGTAAGTAGTGTTCTCAACCACTCTCTTAGACTTCAGTACGCAACGAAGCTGAAGCGCCGGATGTATGTTTGGCAGGAGCTTGCGATATGTTCTTTTATCTGTACACGACTTACTGTCGTCCATTGAATACACTGCGATCCAAACAATTACGTCAGCTACGCGGGTCAAGGGCCGAGCGGGCAAGGGCCGAGCGGGCAGTGCGACAACCACGCCTCCATCAGGCTGGCAGCGCCGTGTCGCTCGAAGATGCGGTCCCATCTGTCGTCTCTGCCCAATCGTCGCCCACACTCGCGCGCTGTTCATAAAGGACAGACAGCGCGCACAAGCGATCCTGTGCTGAGAAAATACAGCCTTGGGTTCGTCTTGCGCTTCCGACCTCGATAACTTCTCGCCTTCCGTGTCCCGCCCGACCTTGACCGCGACTCAGATCTGGCTGGCCCTCCTCGACTCTCGACTCTCGACTCTGTGACACGTCCTCCAAGTGTAATCTGTACGTCTACGTCTACCGCCAACCGACACAATGCCCGAAGGCTACGACTACCTCTTCAAGCTCCTCCTCATTGGCGACTCTGGTGTCGGGAAGGTGCGTTGATGACATCGTGCCAACGCATACGCATGTGGCTCACATCTATCTCGCCCATGTGCTCTCTTTGTGCTATGTAGTCATGTCTCCTCTTGCGGTTCGCCGAGGATGCCTTTACCGACAGCTACCTGAGCACGATCGGAGTGGACTTCAAGATCCGGACAATTGAGCTCGAGGGGAGGACAGTGAAGCTGCAGATCGTGAGTACTTCGCATCGACCATTTGCATTCCTTCTACCCCCTGTGCCTCCCAAGCGCAGTTCGCGCGTTGATACCCGTAACTCACCACACGCCTTGCTCGCAGTGGGATACAGCGGGTCAAGAACGCTTCCGTACCATCGCTGCCGCGTACTACCGCGGCGCGCACGGTATCATCATGGTCTATGATGTCACAGACAACGGTACGTCCTCCCGTACCAACCGAGCAACACGTTCTCATTCCTATCCGATCCTCGCGCCCCTGCAGAGACGTTCGCGAACGTGAAGGGCTGGATGCAGGAGATTGAGCGGTACGCCTCCGAGGGCGTCAAGAAGCTCATCATCGGCAACAAGTCCGACCTCGTCGAGAAGAAGGTCGTCGAGTACTCCATCGCGAAGGAGTTTGCCGACAGTCTGGGGGTACCGTTCATCGAGACGTCGGCGAAGAACTCGACGAACGTCGAGGAGGCGTTCACTATGATGGCCAAGACCATCAAGGACGAGTGCGTTGCCCCTGGGCCCTTCCGAATATTGCGCACTGCGTGCTGATTGCGGACTTCAACCGTTCACAGTGTGGACTCACAGCCGGAAGACTCGTCGGACAACAAGAAGAGCTCGTCTGTAACACCAGGACGGAGTCTGAACCAGGAAGACGAGTCGGGCGGGTGCGCATGCTGAGCGCTGAAGCGCTGAACATTGAACATGCCAGACATACCTTGCCACTTACATATGTGAGTTCTAACGCATATATGTTTGCCTCCATGTCGATCTTCGTGTATCTCTATACCTCATCGCTCGGATCTATATCATATTTACCGCTGTCTTCTCGCACGATGTGTAGCTGGGTCTTTGGGTTCGATCTATCATAGCGTAAAGCCGATCTCGGAAAACACCAAGTAAACCCCATTACCCCGCTGAGTCGGAGAGCTCGCCGACCACAGAGATCGTCGAGGTTAGTCAGACGCATGTATGTACCCAGCACAGCTGTCAGAAGCTGCCACAACAGATGCCCAAAGCAGCACCGATCGATCATCAACTGACTCCCCTTCCGAGCAGACGAGTACCTTCGCAGTCACAATTCCGAATAGGCGTACGTCACCGGTTTACTACGTCGCAAGTCGCGGCTCGCCGCTGCTGTCCTTGTTATAAGTTTTCGAGCAAGGGGCTTGAACATCCCCCTCGTTACCAGAATCTCTTTGCACAAATACACCACTACCATCTACTCTGCCCCATCACAGTTGACATCGAACTCAAGCAATGTCCGACCACACCCACCACCACCCCGCCCCGGCGCACGAACACGGACACGGACACGATGCGCATGGACACGGGCACGGGCACGGACACGGACACGACGACTTCGCAGCCGCGAACAAGGCCTACTTCGACGAGCACGCGGACAAGCTCGAGGAAATGCACCCAGAGTGGCGCGAGATGTCGCGCAAGCAGGTCGACACGATGCGCGCCGAGTGGCCCGAGCTCTTCGACAAGGAGCACACGGAGGTGCTGGACTTTGCGTGTGGTATCGGTGCGTGTCGTTGCCTCCTTTCCTGCCAGTTACCGTTACTGAGGATGGATGCTCAAAACTAAATGTTCAATATTCGATATTCAATGGGTACACCCGCGGCGCACTGGACAGGCCTCGTCTCGGAGCCGCTCTCGCAGTACGTGAAGAGCATCGTCGGGGTGGACATCAGCCCGGTCTCTGTCGACCGGTATAATGCGCAGGCTGCGCGGCTTGGGCTCAGCCCAGAGAAGATGAAGGCTGTATGCGTCGAGCTGAAGGGCGAGCCCGGCGAGCTCGACGGCGCAAAGTTCGACATTGTCGTGGTACGTCCCCCCACTCCTCCTGTGTACTGTATGTAGCATGGGGATTGCTGTTCCCCACCTATGATCCGCTCCCTTCCCTCGCCCGATATCTCCTCCGAGTCCCACTGTCTGTGCTCACGCTGTTCCCGCCGACCAGTGCTGCGCGTCCTACCACCACTTCGCCTCCATCGACGACATCACGCGCACCCTCGTCTCCTTCCTCAAGCCCGGGGGCTCGCTGCTCGTCGCGGACATCAAAGCCGAGGCGGACAACCGCGAGCTCTTCCCCGAGTCGCACCACGGCATGGTCCCGCACACGCACGGGATCGCCGAGGCGCGCCTGCGCGAGACGTTCGAGGGCGCGGGGCTCGCGGCGTTCGTGATGAAGGATGCGGCGAAGATGGATATGAAGCAGTGGGGTATGGAGGGCAAGGAGACGACGTGGTTCATCGCGAGGGGCGTGAAGCAGGCGTGAGGAGGACTGTGGATTTGGCCCAGCGTTGACTCAAAGGGAGAAGTTGAAGACGAAGAGCTTATATGTTGTACTATCATTGGTGTGGAACTGAAAGAATGTACTTGAAGCGCAATCATCAGAGATCTGCGTTGGTTTCGTCCCGAAGTAACCACTGGTTGCTCCTGTCACGGTGGCTGGCTGTTCAAGTCGTGGAGGTAAGCCATATACAGTATTTACACATGTTCGCACCTCAGCTGATCATCGAGCCACAGCAAGCCGAAATCCCTAGGTCTAACGACCCTCCAAGCCGGGAGTACCCTCCCAGTGTCCCCACACCGTACAGGTTGCGGCTCGTTCAATCTGCTGCGCTATCGCTACTCTCATATAAGTATCCCCAAGAGGCCAAATTAACATAATTATCCAACGCCCGCGTCCACCCCAGGTCAATCTACATACATAGTTCCCAAGTTCCAACGCAAGCACAGACTCGACTTACAGCCATGTCCGAGGCCGACCGCCCCGCCGCCACTCCTACCAGTGCGCCGCCTAGCGGCACCGAGCACGAGCACGAGCACGAACACAAAGACGACGACTTCGCCGCCGCGAACAAGGCCTATTTCGACGCGCACGCCGACAAGGTCGAGGAGATGCACCCAGAATGGCGCGCGGCGACCCGCAAGCAAGTCGACGCGATGCGCGCAGAGTGGCCTGGGCTCTTTGACGGGGAGCGGACCGCGGCGTTGGACTTTGCGTGCGGGATCGGTGCGTTTTGTCTCTTTTTTCCTTTTTTTTTTTTGAGTATCGTGTGTTCGAGGACTGAGTACTGAGTACTGATGGAGTGTCGGCCGCAACGCAGGGTTGGTTTCGGAGGCGCTCTTGGCTACGGGATACGTGAAGAGTGTCGTCGGGGTGGACATCAGCCAGGCCTCCGTTGACCGGTATAATGCCCTCGCGGCCCGCCTCGAGTATGCCCCGGAGAAGATGAAGGCTGTATGCGCCGAGTTGAAGGGTGACCCTGATGAGCTCGATGGGGCGAAGTTCGACATCGTCGTCGTACGTACCGTACCTCTCCCTTTTTCTCCATCTACCACTGTTCACGTTGGTAATGAACTGCAGTGTTGCGCCTCGTACCACCACATCGCCTCCATCGACGCCACCACGCGCGTCCTCGCGTCCTTCCTCAAGCCCGGAGGCTCCCTCCTAATCACCGACCTCAAAGCCGAAGCAGACAACCGCGAACTCGTCCCTGAGGCGCACCACAGTACCGTCCCGCACACGCGCGGGATTGCCGAGGCGCGCCTGCGCGAGACGTTCAAGGGTGCGGGGCTCGGGGAATTCGTGATGAAGGATGCGGGGCAGGAGGATATGACGCATTGGGGCCGGGAGCGCGTGCAGGTGACGTGGTTTGTTGCGAGGGGTGTTAAGCCGGCACAATAGATGCTGGTAGAGGAGGCGATTCTTCGTTGCGTTGTCTGGATGCACGAGTACTCGAAAGGCATGGTTGACGACTATTATACAGAACACCATTGATACTTCGCATCAGCGTCGGATACTACTAGCTCAAGCTAGCGTGTCAGTCGATCTGCGTTCACTGCGATCGTGGACATCCCCGAACCATCCCAGGCTTCTTCCCTCCGACGCGGGGGACGAGGACGTAGAACACACCTCGTCGTCTGTCCAGGTTGCGGTGCATACCACAAGGCGCAATCATCAGCAATCGATGTCGGGACGAAGATGGACATGGCGCATACCACGAATTCCCCTTCGTAGACTGCGGGAGCCTCTTCAGTCCCGCCTGCTTCGTTGGTTGCGGGAGCCTCTTCAGCCCCGCTTGCTGAAGGCGCGCGAACATCATTCGCTCCCGCCTGCTATAGGATGGTCGAGGGGTAAGCGTCGTTTCGTCTCGACGAAGCGTACACAAACTCACAGGCTCGGAGGAGGCGAGTATGGTGTTTTGCAAGCGGTCCATGTGAAACAAGCCGTCCTACAGGCGAGGTCAACATCCAAGACAGCGATGAAGGAGAACGTTCCCATCAGGTCGCAACTAGCGTCGTTGCTTACCTTGTCTTGAAGAACTCCTGTCTGCTCGAAGTTGCTCGCGTCCTTGTCCTCTGAGTCGGCGGCGCTGACCTGCTCATGTAACGCTTTGGGTCAATAGATGCCACCAAAGTTGCGGAGATGCTTACCACAGGAGTGTCCGGGTTAACGAATGGCCAAGCGGGGTCGAACCCGGTGACATCCAGGTGCCTTTGCCGTGAACCATAGGAGAAGTAGCTTTCGAGCTCGCCGCTGTGTTTGAACCAAGAAGGCGCAAAGTCATCGCATTTGATACCGCCAGTTTCGCCTACAAGCCATTTGATAAATGCCCCGAACCATGGGTTAAAGCGATCTTTCGCGGGGAGTTGGAAGATATGATCCACGGCTATGGCATAGGACTTCTTTTGTTTGGAATCATCGGTTGGCTGCCGGGAGGGTGACTCCTCGTCATCTTCGTCATCCTCGTCGTCGGCGGGATTGTAGGTGCCTGAACGATCGCCATCGTCCTGCACACCTGATTCTTCACCGACGACATCTGGCACAGAATAGCGCCGGCTGTGTCCTATACGAGGAGTGACATTGAGTCGGAGAAAGGGGCCGTACATGACTGGAACGGGACTCACGCCTAACTCTCTTGCCGGCTCTACTACCGCGCTGAGCAGATGTCCCCGCAGACTCTTCGCTCAAATGCCTTTTCAGGCGATTTGTCGCGAGACCACCATCAGTGAAGAGGGGGACTTGGGAGGGTGCGGGTTCGGGGGATGGAGGTCTAGTAGGGAGGTTTAAGTCGTCGGCTATAAGCTCTCGGGCGTACCACCAGACGCCTATCGCCAAAAAGGCGACCACACGCAGTTGGTCGGGGTACTCCATGAACGCCAGCGTGGCCTGTTTCTCAACCTGTGACCAGGCGTCAGTGACCGCGGCTTCTGCTCGTTCACGTGCCAATGGCGAGTCCCAATCGACGCCTCGCAGAGGCTTTATCTCGATGATGACGACCACATCGTGGACGTACACAAGCGGAGGCGTCGTGCCCAAGTCCGGGGTGGTGCTGAGTAACGTCGCCACGAAGTCTGGCACACAGAACGTAACCACCTTCGGATCGTTGGGGCCACTACGCAGGAAAAACGGGTGCTGGGGGCCACAGGACAAGGTGTGTTTCGTCGGTGTGAATGTGAGGCACCAGGCTGAAAACACGTAAGCCCAGGCCCTGTAGAGAAAGTACTCCCATGATTTGTTGGGTCCTCTCTGGGCGAACTCGAACAGTACGCGCAGATCGGCGAAGAACCTCGCGAAAGTTAGGATTATAGAGGTGGTGTCGGGCTGGTGCGTTTATTGAGTACATACACCTGTGCTATTGTGGGTAGTACGAGTACCTCTGACATGATTACGTGGGGAGGAATAGAAAGCGGTTTGGGACCAAACTCTTCGGGGTTGGGCGGGGCGCTTTGGGATGTGTTGCCGGCTGTGGCCCTGGGGGGTGGCTTGGGCGGCATATCGGTTGGTAGTAGCACAGTGCTGGCGAGACGTCGACTCTCCGAAGCGGATGAAGAGAGAGGAAGAGAGGGCCGCTATGAATGAACTTACTCAGGCGGGGCGAGAAAGCGGGTGTATATGTGTGGGGAGCCTGAGGCCTGAGTGCCAGTGAGCACGGCATCGATGAGACTTTAGATCTATTGTGCCACGATAAGTGCGGTATCGATCAAGGAAGCCGTGCATTTGAGATGATGAGAGCACTGCAGACAATGGACGAAGTTGCCAGGCGTGTGAACGTTCGCGTCGCGAGCATGTGATCGCCCGATCACACATGAGAGCGATTGTCCCACGCGCCACTTACATAGCTGCCGCCAGTTGACCTCAATCTCAAGTTCTGCCCGTGGATATGCCTCAGCCCTTATCGCAAACCTCACACTCCGACGACACTGCTGTTGACGACCCTTCTACGTCGTCGCCACCTGCCGATGCATCAGTCGTGACTGACGCACCTACGCCGTCGTCGTCGTCATCGCCGAACCCTCCGGAACCTCCCAAACGCCAGATCGTGAAGATGCCTCTCATGAAGTTTGTACTCGGGGTGCGTCTCAGTAACTCACGGCAGGGGTTTTCACGTCCTGACTGCTGATTCAAGGGTACCCTTGCTCGGGATATGTTGCCCGCGCCTGTCCTTCCCCGTCCTCTCAACCCAGTCTATGTTGAATGTGACGACGTGCGTGACATCCCAACCGCATGGTACGGCATTCCCTGGGACAAGGAAGCCCTCATAGACTATGCGGCTAAGCGTGGCTGGGCCGTCCCGTTCACCAAGTCAAACAACCCGGCAGACGTGGTCCCAGGTGTGTACGACATCGTCCTCACCTGGCCCCGCCTCACCCGCCACTACTACGCCAAACACGGCATCGCGATGCGCTTGCGGGACGTGTGGGACGAGCCTCGTATCGGGAAAGCCATCACCTTCTATAACAACCGTGAGATGCCCAACCTTACGAAGAAGCAGCGATACATAGTTTTCGACACGCTAGAGGAGATGGGGTACAAGCCTGGCGAGGCATTGTGGTATCTGGACAAATTGGAAGACGTACGTTCTCTTCCAGCTTGTTGATCTCGCCAAAGCACTGAAGCATGTGTTCGTTGCCGCTCCCTAACACAGCTATAAACCAGGAGAACGTGAATTAGTATCCTTGTCACTGTCGCTACAGCTGTTTGCGAAATCAATGTCATTCGGACTCCGACTACGCGAGCGCGCAAACGACGCGATTAATTCAAAAAATTCGAGAAATTCGAGAGGTCCCAAAGAACGCACTGTTTCTCCCACCTGAATGACACAGAACCAACCCTATATGCTTACGAGTTGCCTGCGAGCTTGAATGAGGTGAATAGCATGGCTGGATGACGAGATATGGGGCCAGTGTCACCAGCAGGTCACCAGCTCATGGCCACAGTTTGACTTCCCTTCTTCGTGAGCTGGTCACTGTAATTGTATCTATATACATCGTAGTCTGGCCTAAGGTGCGTATAGAGATCAAAGTTAGAGGAATATAAGGGTACATGCCTAGATTTCTTTGTCTGACCACCGCGGTAAATTCTCGCAATAGGCGCCAAAGTGACGCCAGGATGTTGTCGTCTATAACCACACATAGGCAGTGTTCTCGTCTCCAAGGAGTAATTGGA
>NW_027137960.1:77790-180085 GCF_003813185.1 Lentinus tigrinus ALCF2SS1-7
TAATTTGGTGTATGTTGAATGGGTACGTAGCCGTGAACAGCGCAGACACGGCTTCTGATTTTTTCGATTTTTTGGAATTATTCGCGCGCGCGTCGTCGGAGCCCGAATGACATTGATTTCGCAAACAGCTGTATGTCATGCCTGATGTTTTGATCTGTACTTGATTTTGAATGTGTGTATATCATCGTATTCATCCCACCATGTAGGTACCACCGTTCCCTAGCACCACTAGCCTGATGTTAAGGGTCGACCCCGTGCATCTGGGTGCACGCGATCAAAGCTGATGGCCACGGAGACACGCTCAGCCCCCTCCATTTGTGACGTCTGTATCTACCTTACGGACGATCACGCGACCTATGTCACGCGTCTACGGGAACGTGCCACCGCGATGCTCAGCCTCTTGTTTTTCCGTCACTGCAGAGTCCTAGCGACGTACCCCTCTTACATTCCACCGAATGACAGTTCAGTTAACAACGGCTGAGGAACCTGAGACAGCAGCTGCTCCCGTAAATGAAGATATCAGTGCTATGGATCCAAAGGAAGACTCCGAGTCGCAAATACCATCAGACGAGGCGGCCGTAGCTGACGTGGCGACCCCGCCGGAGCCATCCTCCTCCATCAAGCCACGGCGAGAGATAGCTAAGATGCCTCTGATGAAGTTCAAACTGGGGGTACGTCTCAGTAACTCGCAGCAGAAGTTCCCATCGTCCTGACTCCTGATTAAAAGGCACCCTGGCCCGGGATATGCTACCCGCGCAAGTTCTGCCTCGTCCTCTTAATCCAGTCTACATCGAGTGTGACGACGTGCGTGACATACCAACCGCATGGTACGGCATTCCCTGGAACAAGCAAGCCTTAATCAAGTACGCGGCCAAGCGCGGCTGGGCCGTCCCGTTCACGAAGTCAGACAACCCAGCTTATGTGGTCCCAGGCTCGTACGACATTGTCCTCACCTGGCCTCGCCTAACCCGCCACTACTACGCAAAGCACGGCATTGCAATGCGCTTGCGGGACGTATGGGATGAGCCTCGTATCGGGAAGGTCATCACGTTCTACAACAACCGGGAGATGCCCAACCTTACGAAAAAGCAGCGATATACGGTCTTCGACACGCTAGAGGAGATGGGGTACAAGCCTGGTGAGGCGTTGTGGTACCTGGACGAGATGGAAACCGTACGTTCTTATTCCACTCGCTGATCTTGCGAAGCATTGAGCCATGTGTTTGACGCCGCTCTCCATTACAGCTATAAATCAGGAGAACGTGCATGGAATCAGTTCCCTTGTAACTGTCGCTATGTACTTGCTTTCGAATATGTGAATTCATCCCACCATGGACCACTAGTTGCAAGCACTCGTCATCAAGCACATAACTCACACTTTTTCAACTGGTGGGTCACTCAACTCCCGGTATCGTGATTGATAAAACACGCACGAAAACGCGTACATGAGCAAAAGCACTACAATGTCATACCCTCCAGCAGTACGCTCCAGGTCGCCGGCAATCCCGTACCCATTCCCCAGGCATCTACCACATCCACGGCCGACCCCGAATGTCCGTGTGTACGAGAAAAAAAAGACTGACAGCCATGGACACTCAAAAAGGTACCTCAACCTCCCTATATCGTCGAAGTCGAACCGACGAGGGCCAGGGAACGGACGGATGGACGGCTGGAGTCCATCGTGTTCCGCAGGGCTTGGAGACTTTCAGCTTCTATATCTAGCCACCGATGCTTGTGTGTAACACTGAGAACAGGTCGAAGTTGCTTTTGTGTGGTGCCGGAGAGAGTACCGTCGAAGCAGGGCGGTGCACCTCGGGTGATGTTGCCAAAGAGGGGGAGCCCATTCACAACCGCAGCTACCCTCGATGGTCTTCGCGAAGAGCTTCCATACAAATTAGAAAGTCCACCTACGACGATGGGCAACATCTATCTCCACGACGTAGTCGTCGATGCCTTGTTTCTCGTCTCGGGAAAACAGGTCGTGTCTATGGACGCGATCATGTGACATCGTGCGGGGCGCTACGTCACGCGTCCGCCGTCGAGAATATCCTTTCGTTCCGAGTCAACCACTGCTCTCAGCAACGTGCCCATAGTACACTCCCTCCTTCTACAAAATGACAAACCTACCATCAACGGCTGAAGAAAATGAGACATTATCTGCGCGTACAACTGAAGGTATCAGCTCCATGGGCCCAACCAACTCTCCAGCGCCGTCGGGCGGGGCGGACGTGGCTGACGTGGCCATCCCTCCTGAGCGATCCTCTCCCACCAAGCAACGGCGAGAGATTGTTAAGATGCCTCTTATGAAGTTCAAACTCGGGGTACGTCTCAGTAACTCGCAGCAGGTCCCCATCGTCCTGACTGTTGATTCAAGGGCACACTCGCTCGAGATATGCTACCCGCAATTGTCCTGCCCCGTCCTCTCAATCCAGTCTACGTCGAGTGTAACGATGTGCGTGACATCCCAACCGCATGGTACGGCATTCCTTGGGACAAGGAAGCCTTAATAAAGTACGCGGCCAAGCGCGGCTGGGCCGTCCTGTTCAACAAGTCAAAAGACCCAGCAGACGCTGTCCCAGGTGTGTACGACATTGTCCGCACCTGGAGTCGCCTCTCCCGCCGTTATTACGCGAGACACGGCATTGCGATGCGCATACGGGATGTGTGGGGCGCCTCGTATCGGGAAGGCCGTCACGTTTTACAACAACCGGGAGATGCCCAATCTTACGAAGAAGCAACGATACATAGTCTTTGACACGCTAGAAGAGATGGGATACAAGTCTGGTCAGACGGCGATGTGGTATTTGGACAAACTGGAAACCGTACGTGCCCATCCCCCTCGCTGATAACGTGAAGCACTGAATGATAGCCTGCGCGCATATAGCTGTGATATAGGAGCGTACTAAGTTCGCGCAAGCCACAATGGAATATTATACACCTGCATATGTCCCATTCCCCTATGTCGGCTTTACCCCTCGCACAACAAACCACTGCACCTCCTCCCCTGTCGGACGCATCTTCGCCTTGAACACATCCCGCATATCGAATCCCACCAGCCCCGCAACCTCAAACACCACCCGCACCGCGTCCTCGCTCAGCCCGTGCTTGTGCGGGACGAGGTGGTGGTGCGTTGCCGGGAACAGCTCACGCCCGTCTCCCGCTGCCTTGATGTCCGCGACGAGGAGCGAGCCGCCGGGCTTGAGGAAGGACGCGAGGATGCGCGTCGTGTCTGAGATTGAGGGGAAGTGGTGGTACGATGCGCAGCACTACGATGAGAGCGTCAAGGAATCATCGAGGGACGAATGTACTGGAGTTCATGATGGAGAGCAGTGTCGGGCCTGTAGGATGGTACTCACGACGATAATGTCGAACTTTAACCCATCAAGCTCGTCCGGCTCCCCCTTGAGCTCGGTGCAGACGGCGCGCATCTCGTCAGGATCTAAGCCCTGGTTCGACGCTTGCGCATTGTACAGATCGACGGATGCCTGGCTAATATCCACCCCGACGACGCTCTTCACATATTGACAGAGTTGCTGCGAGACCAGACCTAGTCTTTCCGGTAGATCGTCACATATCAGTATGTCCGGAACAGTGAGCATGGACGTACCGATACCGCAAGCATAGTCCATCGCGACCGTGCTGTCCTCGTCAAATAACTCCGGCCACGCTTTACGCAGCGCATTGACCTGCTTGACTGCTCGCTCGCGGCCATGCGCGTCGTCATGACCGTGACTGTGCTCGTGCGCGTGCTTGTCGAAGAAGGCGCGGTTCGCAGCCGCAAAGTCGTGATCGTGTTCGCCGTGTCCTTGTGTGGTGTGGATATGCTCCTGGCCATCAGGATGAGGATGGTGTGCGTGGTCAGCCATGGCTGTTGGAGTCTGGCAGATGGCTTTCAACGAGAGCAAGTGAGAGCTGAGAGCGTTGCGCAGGTGACTGTGGAGGTACTCGTTAGATCGCGATCGACGCATGATCGGAGAAGTCATCCCCACTCCATTCCCGCGTCATGGAGGTAAACTCAGTAACACCTAGGACGGTACAGTATGGATCGGTATTGCGAGTACTCGAGTACAGTACGTGCGTACAGTACAAATTACCAGGCTTACATAGGAAATAAACTGAGATAACAACAACATAGATTCCATAACCAAAAGCTTCAAGCTTCAAGTTTCGCGTCACCGCACATACCGACGAAGTCGAAAGGGCAAACGCAGTGCCACACTGCCCACCCCAATCATCGCGGCTGCTACAACGCCACCTTCCGGTTGCGCAACTGCCTGATTTGCGGACTCGGAGCGTGCGGGGGAGACTTCCTCGTACTCGCCTCAGCAGCCCTCGTCCCCGCCGGAGGCACGTACTGCTCCTCGACACGCCGTCGCTTCTTCTCCACGCTCGCCCGGGTGTAGGGCAGCGGCACCGCGCTCTCCGACGACGTGTACCCATCCGTCCCCCTGCGACGCAGTGGAGCAGGCCGCGGGGTGGCCGGTGCGAGTGAGCGGCGGGCAGACGGCACCGTGGAAGATCGGCGGGGAACTGGTTTGTCGATGTCGAGGCTCTCTGCGAACTCGATGTCGTCGTCTTCGTCATCGGTGTGGGGTGCGGCCCGCTTGCCTTGCGACCGGCTGGAACCTGCTTGTGCAGTCGAGCGAGGGGGAGCCCCGAGCAGCCTCTGCCTCGTGCGCTCGTCGTCACTGTCCAGCTGCACTTCCATGGACGATGCTATTTCCTCCTCGGCCTCTTCCACCACCTCCACTTCATCCACCTCGATCACCTCATCCTCCGCTTCGGGCTCAGACGCGCTCCGTTCATAACTCCCATCAAGGATCTCCTCAACATTCTCCTCATCCTCGTTCGTCTGGCCAGCAATGTACGACTGGGGTTCCTCCTCGCCAGCTTCCTGACTCTCTTCATCGCCATCGCCTTCCTCGGCCTCTTCCTCTTCGTTCGCAGGAATGGCGTTCATACGACTGGCTGCGCGACGACCAGTTTGGCGATGCGCGACGGTGCGCGGCACAGGTCCTGCTTGCGCCTGCGCAGAAGCGCCGCGCAGCTGGGTAGGCACCGGTCCGACCAGGGTCGCCTGTGAACTCATCGGCACCTGAGTTGGATGAGTTTGCATCACGGCAGCAGCAGAGTGGCGTGGAAACGGCCGAGGTGCGACAGTCTTCCGTGCGGACTGCGACGGGGAGGGAACCGCGGGGGATAGAGATGGACTTCGCTGTGTACCGGAAGGGCCCGCCTCGGGCTGATAGTCGAAGCTACGGCGCATGTCTTAGCGCGTGTGCTAGAGGGGATAACATACTTCGCTTACTCGTGATCATCGTTCATCGATGGTTCAAATTCGCCGGGAGGGGTGCGTTGACGCTGTTGAGGACCAGTGCGCGTCCGAGTGCGTCCGTGCGGCTCATCGGGCGAGGCGTTCCTCCAGCGCGGACCGGGGTCGGTGTCCCTCCTGATGTTCCTGCGAGGGACCTCTTGCTCAAAGGAAGCATCAACATGGCCAGAGTACACATCGTCATGGTCTTCCTCTTCATCGTCGTCATCCGGTGTGCGTTGGAATTCGCCGCCTTCTTCTTCTTCTTCCTCCTCCTCCTCCGCCGCCAGGTGTTGCTGCGCTTGCATGAAGGCATCATAATGCATTCCATTCACACGGCGGTCATAAGGGAACAGGCCCTTGCCATCCGGTGGGGGAGGGTTCTTTTTGACTAGAGCGTCAATGATGGGATCGAATCGTTCCTGGTTCTTCTTGTATCGTTCTCGCCACGACATCCAAGGATGGCGTCTCGCCCACTTGAGCTCGGGTACCTACAGTCCGCTGTAAATCAACTATACGAGCATATACGCGGGATCAACGTACATTGACTGCATCATCCACCAACTTTTTCCAGAGTTTGTTGCCCTGCCGACCTCCCGCCTCGGGATACGGTATCGTAACCGAGAGGAACTCGCAGAGATGCTGGTCATCCGACTGCGTAAATTTGGCACGAAATCTATCCCCATGTCGGCTCATGTACGTATTCGGAAGGGAGGCGCACTCACGTTCCGGGAGTACGACCACCCATCGACATCGGTTCGTGCTTCGGGGCTTGGTGCTCGTACTTCTTGTTGCGTATGCACGCCGCGACAAACACGGGAGGCTCCACATAACAACGAACGAGCGAATATCGATCGCGCAGTTCATCGAGCCCCATCTGCTGCACGATAATTGTGTCTGCTCCTTCCTGGTTGCTCAAGACACGCCCACCATGTTGCTGAGCGCCGGATGAGAGACCGTACGATGCGACGAACACGATCCGTTCTGCACTCACATTAATCTTGTCTTTCAGAGTGTCCCTTTGAGGTCCCGACAGACTCCACCCGAGTCCGTCGCCGTGGTTTGTACCCCACAGATAGAAGGATACTGGCTTTCCATCGACGACGAAGATGTCCTGGTTTTGAGGACTGTTATCGCGCGATATCGCCATCTTGCTGTGGTGCTTTATGCAGCAGTCAAAGAGATGCAGAGCTGAGCTCGCGACGCGGTTTATGGAATATCGGCCGGGGGGAGAAGACGAGGGTAGAGGAGGAAGGGGAGAGCGAGGCACAGTGGGTTGGAATTGAATGAAGCGCCGTATTGGCGCCGGTGCACGGGCCCTAACCTCATTCGAGGGTTCGGTACCTAACCCTAACGTTCGTCGTCACCCTAACCTGAAGTCCGTCATGATGCCTGATTTCCTTCTGACGTCCAACCGGAGGATTTGACTGTCATGTCTAGTCTATCAGCGTACTTGACAGCTCTGAACTTGCGGTCTCATCTATCAACTAAGATTGCTTGGGTATGCACTAGTATTGCTTCAGTTCAAGCCTGCATCTCGTCAGCTTCCCTGTAACTCCCGGACAGATGATTGACTCACCCCATATGGCAGACGTCAACGTGCTAATGCTATGAAGTGATACAGCAGGGCGACGTTCTTTGTAACACCCACATGGAACATATTGTGGTGCTCCCCTCTGGTACTCGTGCTACTTGCTCCACCTCATGGCTCCCCGATGCTTGGGAAACTTACGCTATGTGTTACTCACACCTACTTCAAAGATCGTCTCATAATGTCCCACTGGAGCCGCTATTACGACGCTGTCATATATAAAAAGCCTCGCTCGCGGACCATCACCAACATCTACCTACACTGGGAACGCACCCCAACGCACCACATAGTACCCGAACGACCTTCCATACCGTGACGAACACACGCCAAACATGCAGAAGATCATCAATAAGGTGAAGAGCAAAGAGACTTTTGACTACTCAACCGTGGCGGAGTCTGACTTGCAAGGCCGGGTGAGTGTCGCCGTAGTATCCAGCGCTAGCCGTGAACTACACTGATGTGGAGTCGAGCCAGACTGCCCTCGTCACCGGAGGGACCCAGGGTATTGGCTTCGAGATCGCACATGCTCTAGCACTGGCCAAAGCTCGTGTCCTCGTTCTCTCCCGGATGGAGGAGAACGGCGCGAACACCGTCGCGACAATCAAGAAGGAGGACCCGACGGTCGACATCAACTTCATCGAATGCGACCTCGGGAACCTCAAAATGGTCAAGGATGTCGCCGACAACATCCGCGAAACCGAGAAGCGCCTCGATCTTGTAAGTCCCTACGCTGCGTCTCACATTTCCCTCTTCGAAGTCACGCTGACTTCATACCATCCTTGGAGCTCATCTGCGACGCCGGAGTCGGCGTCAACGCATTTGCGCTCACAGCGAACGGGATCGACCGACACTTCGGCGTGAACTATCTCGGACACTACCTCCTCATCAACCATCTCCTCCCCCTCCTCCAGCGCACCGCCGCCCTCCCATCCACACCCGCCCCGCGCATCGTATCAGTCTCCTCCGAGCTGCACCGCACCGCGCCCTCCTCCGTCTCCTTCGCCAACATTCCCGAGGTGACTTCCGACATAGGGCTCGGTCCAAACGGATACTACGCGCGCTCTAAGCTCGCGCTCATCCTCTTCACCAAGTACGGCGTGCTCCATCGCGTCTTCAAGCCGAACAGCGATCGCATCCTCGCGCTCGCCGTGCATCCGGGCGGTGTGCACACGAACCAGCCGGAGCAGTTCAAGGAGGCATACGGGAAGGTCATGGGCACGTTTGCCAAGGCCGCCGTCGTACCGCTTATGCGCAGCCCGGAGAATAGTTCACTAAGCGCGCTGTGGGCTGCGACGAGCGAGGACGTGGAGAAGCAGGGCTGGAATGGGCATTACTTCACTGAGGCGGGGAAGGTCTCCGAGGAGTCGAAGCAGGCGCAGGACGAGGAACTCAGGAAAAACTTGTGGGTGCTGAGTGAAAAGCTGGTCACGGAGAAGATGGGATCAGATGCTCTACTGTCTTGGGATGCGCCAGAGAGCTAACGCACACCTCCAGTAGAGGGTTTGCAGTTGTACGTACGTACCGATGTGCTTTAACGAACAGATATTATTTGTTTTTTGTAATAGTGCAGCATTCGTGGTGTAGCGGTAACATTGGGTCTTCCCATGGCCTAGCTCCGGGTTCGACTCCCGGCGGATGCATAGATATTTCTCCGCCTTGCTTTTTGGTTTCTTCAACATGTCAAGCCTGTAAACTTCGAGGACCGGTGGCACAGAATTGCCAAGTGCTTGGAAGCTGCGACAGATTGTGGTCATCACACGTCAGGACGATGTGAATAGAGAGCAACGGACAAATGCTCCTGGCAATACAGATATCTATCTGCCTATCAAGTACATATACGATATGCAGCGCCCAGTCCCATCCTCCCCGTCGACGCGAACCTCGCGCGCCGATGCCCACGGCCCATCGCCGCGGATGTGTTAAGAAAGGGGAGCCTTGGACGAGGATGGGTGCGTCGAGCACGGGCGCGATAACAGGTGAACGTAACTTAAAGCGTAAGTCGGTAGCATCAAGCAGAGAGAGAAGGAAAGACAATAAGGGTAGAGAAAACCGCGATGAGATATGCAGAAGAGTTGTGCGATGTGAGATGCAGAGCAGATGTGGATGTGTGCGTGCATGGAAAGAGGCGCTAGGGATGTGCAGTGCGTGCGTGAGGGGTCGTGCAATAGCGATGAAGAGATGAGACGGTCGTGTCGGTGCGGGCGGAGGAGCTGGTAGCTCAGAAGGTCTCCGTGACGGCAACCGAGAAGTCGGAGAAGTAGGAGTTCTGGTCCTTGGGAGAAGCCCACTCGGACGAGGAACCTACGCAGAGTGAGTCAGCCAAGTTACAAGGAAAGAGCAAATGTGGCGCACCTCCGAAGAACGTCTGCATCTGGACACCGCGGATCTTGCCTGCGTCGCTGTCGCGGTAGACAAGACCCTTGACCGTGAAGATGCTCTTGCCCTCAACGAAGAGCTCGAGCTCGCCGTTCTCCTTGCCGACATCGTTGAGCTTCACGCGCTGGCCGATGGTCGTACGCGTGCCAGCCTTGAAGTAGAACGAGCCGCGGCCGACGGACGCGCCATAGACGTCGTTGCAGTCAGACTCGGGCGCAATGTTGCAGACGGCCTTGTTCGCAGAGTAGTCGGGAGGGAGGTAGGTGTAGAGCTCGCCCTTGCCATCGGTGCGGAACATGAAGCGAGTGGAGAAGCAGCGGTCGTCGCGGCGGCCACCAGAGCACGAGGTGGCGACGTCGTCGTTGTCACCGCCGTCTGCAACAAGAATCAGCATCTATACGCATGATGCATATGATCGAAGGTAATGATAGGGGCGGCGCGCTGCGATCGACGACTTCTCGATCACAATCCGCCCACGAACAAGGGCGGTATCAGCGCACAAGCACCGGCGACCTGTGCAGAACTGTCGTCGACCGACAATTGCCAGAGAGAATCCTCCGGAGTCTCCCCTGACATACGCATCCATCTTGAATTGGTGCCAGGCGCGGGTAGGGCCCGGTGAAGAGCGGATGAATGGGCGAATGTTATCATTCACTATAAACCATCCCCACCCCGGCAGTGACATACAGAGAACACTGAATGGTATGGTTGTGCACATGTGCCATGGTGGACTCTGCCAATCTTTGAGACCGAACAGTGCCCATCTCCGTTGGATTCGAGATTCGGACCATGCGCGCCGGTAACCAATCAAACCTAAACGGGTACTCACAGAAACCGGGGAGCTTGCCGCCCATGTTGAAGTCGAAGTCGTCCTCAAAGTAGACCGAGTACGAGAGCGTGGCCTCCTTCGCATTCTCGAGGTTGAAGTTGTCGGGGCCGGTAGCATAGAATGAGAAGCCACCCTGGGGCTCGTGGGTGAACGTGTACGAGCCCTTGGGGTAGTGTGCCTGCATCGAGTACTTGCCGTCGGGCGCGGTCACATATTTGTGCGTAAGCGAGGAGATGAGCTTCGTGACACCGAGGGTGCCGTCGCTGAGCGGGAGGGCATCGTCTGACGCTGACGAGGTGGTCCAGGTCTTGGAGGACGAGATGGGGAAGAGCTTCTTCAGCGCACTGGTGATTGAGCCCGAGGAACTGCTGGTGGCAGACTCCTTGACGCTCGAGCTCGTACTAGAGCCCTTGTGCGTAGAGCTGGAGTGGTGTGAGGAGGTCTCGAAAGCCTTCGTGCTGCTCGAGTGGGCAGCAGAGGTGGTCGCAACCGCGGTGCTGGTCGCCTCGACCGAGGAGGAAGCAGAGACAGACGCGACAGTGGTAGTCGCAATGTCGGAGATAGCAGAGACCGAAGAGGGTGCCCTGCATGTCCTCCTGTGGTGACGGTGGACGGGGGCGGCCGAGGTGGAGGCGAGAGTGAAGGCGAGGATGGCGAGGAGAGTCCTGAACGCGTACATGGTGGCGGCCTGGATCACGAGAAAAAGAGTGACAAGCTTATAACCGAGTCGAAGAGACCGTGGGGGTGTAAAGAATGACTGGTGCGTTAGGCACACAACCGGGACGGAGAGAGGGAGGAGGAGGGCAGGAAGAGCGGACTAAAAGAGAGATGAGAGATAAAAAGAAAGAAGGGTCGCCTGCGCTAAGCGAATATCTACCATCACGGCGCTTGCCGACGGGGCGCGTTACCCATTTGGGTGTCTCCCCGACAACCATCCCGCCCATTGTTCTCGTTCCACGTCCCATTGTTCTCCTCCTTGAAAACAACCAGGCTCACAAAAGAGCCCAGGATACAGCCCGAGCTCTCAGGCAAACACCTCTGCCAGCGCACAAACTGCATGCCTCCTCGCAGCCGGCCTCAACACGCCGAAGAGGCACTGTTTCCTGATCGTTCTGTTGCTACGTATGGATGCATTCTTAATGCCGGAGCGACCCCCATTTCCTCCGGTTGCACGAAAAATCTTGAAGTAGCTCCACGTCCTCGCTGTCGCACGCTTCCAAGACGCTAGTGCAGCTTGTGCAGTACGTTTCTCCGGGCGACGTAAACATCGGGTTTAGTCTATGCCAAGTCTTGGCATAAGACGCTCCGCGCTCGACAGGCGGACGCCTAGGGAGGCCTAGATATGTCTCCGGGTTCCTCTGTGAAGAACCCGAGTTCATCGTGTCAGTGTCATTGCGGGGATTGCGCCTCATATGTTGTAATGCCGGACGTGCGGTAGTGGAGTCGCTTCTCATGCGATTCACGCTGCCCCCGCCGGCAACACGCCGACCGAAGTGCACCGGAAGGCGCAGCGGTGTTGCATTCACAGCGGTAAGTCTGAGATAAGAAGGCACAAGCGAGATGGAACAAAGTGCGTGTATTGATCCCATCTCAGGGCAGGATCGCCGCAGTCACCGTCTCTTGTCCACTCAAAAGTCTCAGTGATCCGAGGGAGTGGCGTTGACACGGCCTGGACCTGGCGCACCGAGCTTCGAGGGCTGGAAAAGGTTGGGAAAATTGACCGTCGGAGTATCCTCTCGCAATAACCGCCCTTCCCACATCTGCACTCCCAGGAAGCGTCGACAATATGTCAGTACCGTTCAGCGCATTCCTGGTGTGCATGACTAACGCTGCGGCGTAAAGCAGTCATTTGGCAAAGGACGATGCAGCGTAAAGTCGGATATGATTACTCTGATTGCATTTGCAATGAAGCCTTAAGATGCAAGGTGAAAATCTACTGACGCGCTTCGCAGCACAGCAACTGCGTTCCCGAAGCATTGCGTAAATATACACATACCAGCGTGTCCTAAGCTCGCGGCCCAGCAGCCGCCTTTGTGCGTCAAGCTGGTATAGGCTGGAGCGGCGTGGAAAGTCCTTCGTGATCGCAACCGAAGTATGCATACAGTACGTTTCGTGCTGGCTCAACTGTCTCCGGACTTTGGTGGCGCATCGGAGGCTTGGCAATCAGCTCAGAGCTGCATCCCAAAGTACGCGACCTCTCAAGGAACGTTGACTAGGTTTCATAGACGTCGGCCATCCTTGTCGGCCATGGGCTGGCTAGCAGCGAGTCAGCGATGCCAAGTCCCATGACCCTATGTCCATTGCGTTCCGGGCTAACCAGAGGCGCGTCAAAGTACTCACAGTATTTCTCCTATATCCTCTTAATCTCCTACGCTCGACATTCTCGCCACACAGATATTCCAGGCATGGATGATGGGGCCCTCCTAAACTTGAAGAATACAGCGTTTTCACATTGCCTAGCCTGCAGCTGCGTAAAACCTGGTGGGAGTGGAACACTACATCAAAAGAGAGGATGATGATGATGAGGAGAATGAGTAGGAGGATATGGCGGGTGAAGGTAGGACGCTGGGAGCCTAAGAGGACGCGACGCGTTCTCAACAGTGTTCAGATTTCGATGTGCTTCTGTCACGTGCACCGTGTCAGATCACGACACCCACTAGCCCTTACACTGAACAATGCCAATTGCCAGTAGCGTTGGCACCAGTACTTGCTCAGGGAAACGCGGACGGTATCATTGTCATCAGAACGGACATACCAAGAGTCAAGATGATATAGCCTCGAAGTGCAACCTAGTCGAGGATCCCGAAGGCTGCGCCGGCCACAACGCGGTGGATCCTGCATGCAGCAGCACCACGCTGGTTACACTGTAGCACTTCCTACGATTGGATTTGTGAGCCGACACGTATCAAGGCACCTACATTGTCGTGATTAAAAACCATTTCCTGTCACTTGGTTATTTGTATAAAGAATGGCAGAAGCGATCGAGTTACCTCAGGCTGACTTTCGTTGTCGCATGGGGCAATGCATGAACGGATGTCATGAGCGGCGATGTGCATCACGAGTAGCGACGCATTGAATACCCGAACATATCATGATCACCCGAAAGCATCGCAGAGAATGCCTAGCAACGTACAGCGCACTGATCGTACAACTGTATGTACAGATATAGGGGGCTCCATCGTCGTCTGGTCGACGAGAGCCATAAAGGAGTGTGGCCAGTAGGGGAGGGGGCGTGCATCTTATGGAATGCATCGTCATAAGTGAGTCGTAAATAAGTCGCGTCGCATGATCATAGTCTTGAGTCCTCGATTCGGGGCAACGACTCTCACAAATTCTGGGTGATGGCCACCGAGAAGTCGCCGAAGAAGACGTTCTGGTCCTTGGGGGTGGCCCAGGAACTGTCGGAGCCTGTGCGCAGAAACGGGTCAATCAGCATGCTCATAACAATCGCAGGATCGCAAGGGCGCGGTGAACATCCGCCCGAACAATCACACAAGCCGAGACTCACCGCCGAAGAAGCTCTGCATCTGGATGCCGCGGATGCGCCCAGAGTCCGCCGTCCTCAGCACCAGGCCAGGGACGGTGAACATGCTCTTGCCATCGACGAACAGCTCGAGCTCGCCGTTCGCCTTGCCGACATCGTTCAGCTTGACGCGCTGGCCGATCGTCGTGCGCTTGCCCGGGGTGAAGGTGAACGAGCCACGCCCGACGGACGCGCCGAACACGTCGTTGCAGTCCGACTCCGGCGGGATGTCGCACACCGCCTTGTTCTCGGGCGAGTCCGGCGGCAGATAGGTGTAGAGCTCGCCCGCCCCTTCACGGCGCCACATGAAGCGGGCCGAGAAACAGCCATCATCGCGACGGCCGCCCGAGCAGGAGATGGCCTCGTCGTCGCTGTTGCCTCCATCTGCAATCAAACAGTGAGCATGTGTAAGAATGATAGGTGTACAAAGGCAACGTACAAAGACCCGGGAGCTTTCCTCCCTTGACGAACTCGAAGCCGTCCTCAAAGAGGACGCTGTACGAGAGCGTGGCCTCCTGAGCTGTGGTCAAGTCGACCGACTCAGGACCAGGGGCGTAGAAGGAGACGCCACCGCGTGGTTGAGCTGAAGGCTTGAATGATCCCTTAGGATATTTCGCCTGCATGGAGAACACGCCGTCCGGCGCGTTGACATAGTCGTGGCTGAGCTCACTGATCGCCTTGAATGGGCGCAGTGTGGCATCGCTCAGGGGAAGGGCGCCGGAGACCTGATCGGAGACAGACCAGGAAGTGCTGTCCGAAACAGGGAACAAGGTGGATGTAGCACGGCGGATATGCGTGGTGTTACCGGGGAACGGGAGGGCAGAGACGGAAGCAAGTCCGAAGGCGATAAGGGGAGCGAGCGTCTTGAACATGGCGAAAGAGTGTCGTCGAGTTGGATTGGGAGAGCGTTGGATACAGCGCAGCTGCAGAGGCTTGAGCACGAGAGCAGAGGAGGAGAACGGGGACCAGCGGCGTCGAGCGAGGAAACATTGTAGAGGCCTGCGCAGCTTTATACCATTGCAAGAGCACAGCAAATTCGGAAGAACGCCGAGACCAGGAGAAAAGAACCACGAAACGCGATAAAACAAGGGCGCGCTTGATCCAAGACATCACCGAAGTCGACACAATAGCCACCTAAGCGGTGACTGGCGCCTGACCAAGAAAACAAGGCGTGTTTGTTTCGGACTTCGCAAGGCCAATTGTTATGAACGGCAGAGAGCATGACTGTGGGCACAATGTTCTAGAGTATGTGGGATGAGTTCACCAGACGACCTGCAAAGCTGTCTGGAGGTTCACGTTCATATACAAGCCGGGTTGCCGTAGCTCCATCCATGGGTGGGCTAGAATAATCTTGCAGAAATAACATAGTCAGAAAGACTTGGAACATAGAACATGGTAGCAGGTTGAATCACACACAGCGATGGCGAAGATCTTCTCCTACTGCATCACGGGACGCCCGTGTAGAGCACGTTCGAAGGCCACTCGGTGATGTTTCGCATGCCGATAGGCATTCGTCCGGTGAGTGTGTTCTACGTCATGGTCCACATTGTAAGGCTGTCGAGTTCGAATCGACGTGGTGGTCCGTCGAGAGTTAGCAACTACAGGAACCCATCGAGAACGAGGACAAATCATCAGTGTATGCAGGCGTCAACATGACATACGGCCAGGTCCAGCACGTCAAATCATGATGCAAGGACACACACACCGTTCATGACCATATCAGCCTCGATGAGTCGCGACGTCGCTTGCAGCACGGCATCGTACTACCTCAGAACATGCTGCCAGCACACAGATTTGACTGGGTACTTGGTAACATGTCGGCCAAAGTCATTCTCCTAGCTCAAGACGGGTGTTGCTGCGTTACCGTCTCTGGTGGTATCAAATGTGATCCTGAACAAGTGTGGCCTGCTGCCAGCAGTCAGCGAGTCGATGGCGGACTCCTGCACCCGCCCCAGCGTTGTCCTTGGCATCCCGGTTTCCGTGATGGGCGCGATCAGTGTGCACTGGATGCAACATTCAGCAGGCAGGATTCAGACATAGTGCGGCGAGGCAGGGTTGAGCGTTGTGGTGGAACGAGGTAGAGCCTGGTCAAGCATCAGCTCGGGCGGCTCAGCGGTTGCGCCCACGGACGTTCCCCGAAGTCAATTACCGGAACTCGGCTAACAACTCAGGTAACCACAGCCCACTTCCGGCGCAAATTTTCCCTAGGACGACCGGAGATATCTTGAGTATTCCCTTCCTATGCGAGATTATCGAAGGTATAGGCTCGCGCGAGCCTGGTGTCCACCGTAAATTCTAGACCAACGAGCTGCGCACGAACGCTCCGCAATCACCCACGGGCCAATTAGAGCACGAGGAGTACACATGGTCAATTTTTTTGTGAGATACAGCTACAGATAAGCTACAGAGCAACGTGAGGTTGACATAAGTACTAGACCGAGAACCGGGACATCACAGAGCCGTCACAAGGTACCAGAAGCCTGAACTTGAAGAGATGGAACCCGATGAGTGAGAACAACAATAACAGCATACGGAAAGAAGGGACGTTGAGAATGTGTCGTGGGTAGCCCTACTAGGGACCCTTAAAATTTGCCATCGAGGCATCGTGGCCTAGAGCGTCTCCGTGATTGCGACCGAGAAATCAGAGAAGTAGACATCCTGATCTTTGGGAGAAGCCCACGAGGAGTCCGAACCTGGTAAGGAAGGCAGGTCAGTACACATGTCCTCCGCAGCAGCGAAACGGGAGGTAGAACGGGAGGGCCCTCGGCGCACCGAAGGACGGCACGCCCCACCTGACCTCGGGGCCGAACCGAAGCAGCGCACAAAGGCAAAGCGCTCACCTCCGAAGAACGTCTGCATCTGCAGGCCCCGGATTCTACCCGAAGAACTATCGCGCAGGACCAGCCCATTGACGGAGAACATGCTCTTGCCAGCCACGAACAGTTCAATCTCGCCGTTTGCGTCGCCGACGTCGTTCAGCTTCACCCGCTGCCCGATCGTCGTGCGTCCGCCGGTCTTGAACGTGAACGACCCACGGCCTACCGAGGCGCCGTAAACATCGTTGCACGTGGAGAACGGAGGGACATCGCAAACGGCCTGGTTCTCATCGTAGTCCGGCGGAAGGTACGTGTAGAGCTCTCCGGCGCCGTTGGTGCGCCACATGAAGCGCACCGAGAAGCAGCCGTCATCGCGTCTGCCACCAGAGCAGGACAGAGCCTCATCGTCACTGTCTCCGCCGTCTGTAATCACAAAAGTTCATTAGCACCTCCGCGGAGCAGCGCATGTGGGAACAACGTACACAGTCCTGGGAGCTTCCCTCCTTTGACGAAGTCGAAGCCAGACGGGAAGTAGACGTCGTAGCTGAACGTGGCCTCCTTCGCCGTGGTCAGATCGACTGACGACGGACCAGGAGCGTAGAATGAGAACCCGCCCTGCGGGTCGTGCGTGAACGTGTAAGACCCCTCAGGGTAAATCGCCTGCATGGACTTCTTGCCATCGGGTGCTGTGACATAGTCGTGCGAGAGAGCCGTAATCTCATTATGGGGCCGGAAAGTGGCATCGGAGAGGGGACTAGGGTTGGCGATGACAGAGTCGGTGGTCCAGTAACTGATCTGTGGACTAACAGGGAAGAGAGAGCTGGAGACGCTGGCGCGGGTGGTGAGGTTGGTGACGGGAATAGTGAGGGCGCGTGAGGGGAGGACAAGAGCACCGGCGAGAGCCAGGGAAGCAATCCCAAACGTCGAAATCATGGCGGAGGGGTAGGGTATAGTGCGGGTTATAACAGGGTGGGTCGTCCGAGCGATGGTCGTCCGTTGGACTCATGTCGGGTCAGAGCAGTCACCTTTAATACCTGATGCTGCTCGACATATCGACCCGCGGAATTCGCGCTCGGGGAAATTGAAGAAGCCGCGTTTACCACATGCAGAAAGCTGACTTCCGGCGCGTACACCGTATCCCCACATGTGGACGCAGCATGCGTCCGAGACATAAGAAAGTTTGAGGGTGCAATGAGCTTACCAGGACCGGACAGGCTCTGTTGTTCTATTGCCAGCGGACAAATCCGACACAAATTGGTGCGATTGGCCGGGAGAGCATCAACCCGAGGAGTGTACAGCGTGGACAAAGAAAGACGGTGGATGCCAATCTAGGCTACTGCGGATGAGCTGTCGGAGACACGAGCCTTATTGAGGTGCCTGGCACCGTTCTGTTGCTATGCCGCGGTAACTCGCGTATTGGGAACACATGAGAGCAGTGCGGAAACGGAAATTTAACAAACACTCACGGATTGGCCCCACGAGGACGGCGTTACATATGCACAAGGCGCTGCGCTCCACATTCCTGGTTGTCGGTAACCAACACATATATGCATTATAAACTGTAACAGACATTTGCATGGGATAGGGAGGAGATATCTGATCTGTTCATAGTAGAATCCTAGTAGAGAGTACCGGCGACACTTGCTACTGCTGAACACTCACGAGTTTGCTCTTCCTGCCCAGAGCCGAGGACCATGATTATTCCCGACTACGAATCCGAACGTACGCAGACCCGGAAGCAACTCTGGCACGCAGGTCTCGGTTTGGCCTCCCGTCAAGAGGAAGATTGCCCGAACTCGTATGCAGGCCAGCGTCGGAGATGAGGATCAGTGATCAAGACGGCAAGCGCCACGAGCGTCCCGCCGAAAAGGTCCAACTTATACAAAAAAGTGCATCCGCCGGGAGTCGAACCCGAAGCTAGGCCATGGGAAGACCCAATGTTACCGCTACACCACGAATGCTATACCTGGATGCATTTAATATTATTGACCATTTGTATTCCAATGACCGTGCCATAGTGATGGCGGTGACTGTTGAAATCAGCTTCGAAACCACTCAGCAAATTCCGCTTGGCTACAGATTGGTTTGCGACGCTGCAGATAGATACCTCCAGCACTACTGATCCGCAAGTTCTTGTATATCCACCACAGGTCGAGCAGCGTCACCGTCCTGACTGCCAACCATGAAGAGGAACCTGAGCTTACGAGCTACACCCAGTCCGTTCTCCACCAAAGTGACACTGTACGAGGCAACAGATGCTGTAGAATCTGTTCGACGTTCAAAGAGGCTCAAGGTCTCCGCCGAACACTGCCCTGAATACCCAGAACTTTCGGAGGTCGCAGAGCAGTCCGCTTCTTCTCGCAAAGCGACAGAGCGGTCCGATCCTGGCAGAACTTCAGTGAAGACTGAATCCGTTGCCGGCACTCCCAGGGATACTCTGCCAGGAAGGCCAAAACCGAAACGGGTTACTTCCCCTCGCACACAGAAACCTATCCCCACTGCCTTGGAGACGCCGCACCCTGCACCTCCACGCTGGCGAGAAACATATGACACGATCAAAAGAATGCGCTTGCACATCGTTGCGCCGGTAGACACCATGGGGTGCGACCAGGCCCAACTGAGGGAGGCAGATCCAAGGGTACGTGGCCCATTGCGCTGTGGGGTGAATCGTCATCTGACGCGTCCTCGCCAGAACCAGCGTTACTCGACGCTCGTCTCGCTCATGTTGTCGTCTCAAACCAAGGACGAGGTCACGGATGCAGCCGTGGCCAAGTTGCGTGAGGCGGTCGGCGGAACTCTGTCCGTAGACGCCATCCTGCAGGCCGACGAGAGCGTCATTGCTGAAGCCATATGCAAGGTGGGCTTCTGGCGGCGCAAGACGCAGTAAGTTGCGTAACTCGCATATCCTCTCTCGAAACTATACTCAACACGCGACCAGGTACATCAAGCAAGCGGCGCAGAAACTCCGCGACGAGTTCGACAGCGACGTCCCGAAGACCGTAGACGAACTCTGCTCGCTACCGGGTGTGGGCCCCAAGATGGCCTTCCTAACACTCCAAGTGGCATGGAAGCTGTATGCGCCCCTGATCGTCTTATAGTCATGCATCCTCACATTTTCCGCAGTAATGCTGGCATCGGTGTGGATGTGCATGTCCACAGGATCACCAACCGGCTCGGCTGGCACAAGCCGCCGAGCAAGACGCCAGAGGAAACGCGGTCCGTATGCTCGTGCTATCCAGTCTGACCGAGTTGCGCTGATCCTTGGCATGGTAGGCTGAACTTACAATCGTGGCTGCCTCTTGAACTGCATCCTGAGATCAACCACCTGCTTGTTGGGTTTGGTCAAGTGAGTCTTGTCGCAGCTCATTAATTCCATCGAATAGGCTTTGCTACGGCTATGTGGCGTGCCAGCGCAGTGGGACGACGTACTGACCGGCCCGTCAGACCATATGTACGCCGGTAGCGCCAAAATGCGACCAATGCGAACTCAGCGACGGTCTGTGCCCCAGTGCGCGCAAGGTGGCCAAGGCCTCGAGCAGCAAGCCCGGAAGCAAGAAGGTCACCATTTTCGCGTCTGGCCCAGATACGGGCGCCGGGCCGAAGATAGAAGTCGCGCTCGAGGAAGAGGAACACAAGATTGCGCTCGAGAGCACGTCGGCTACGCGCCGCACTCCGCCCGAGCAGCTCAAACTTGTCAAGATAGAAGGCACCTCCCCTTAGTTCGCACCACATGCCATGATTCTTGTGCTATGCGGCGCAAGATAGTTAGTGGCTACCGATACATTGTGTTCGTCGCTTCTCGCTCTATCGTCCATCGCCTTGCGCTACAGTAACGGTCGCCTAATCTCCCCAGTAATCTTGACATGTACCATACCGCGTTCCCTTCTTGTCAGCTCTCATAACAGGTTCAAGGCCATGTCCCAGAAGCCCTTTTCCAGTCTAGTGCACTTCTCCCATATGGCGCACCACTCCTGGAAGCGGAGTGCGTTCGGCGGGTCTGCAGCTGCCAGTGCCTCGATCGTCTCTGTATCCCATGATTGTCACATTGCTCCACATCAATACCGCGTATGCATCTTCGTCGATACCTGGTGGTCACTCACCAATGCCGAGTTTCACCGCACCCTGGTAGTGCTCCCCCGAGTAGTCCTCTATCCACTTGAGATATACGTTGCCGTCAAGCTTGACCCAGCTATCGGGTTTCGACGCCTCCTTTTTTAGCCACAGTCCGACCTCGCCGTACCCAAGCAGACATGCCGCGAGAGCCATAATGAGCTTGGCACTGTCACCTGAAGATGTACGGTAAACCTTGACAGAATTTCCGTTATGTGGTCATCCGACCAGGGCTTACCTTGCAGTCCGATGTCCAGCAAGTACGCGCCATATGCCGTCGTAGAGGGTGACTCTGGCGTCGCCGTCAGCTCCTCTTCGCTGATCCCCCACTGCGCGCAGAAGGTCTTGTGAGTCGCAACCTCGTTAATGACGTTGATGATCGTCTGCGTGGCAGTCTGGATCGAGCCAAAGGTTGACGATTTGGCCACGAGGAGTCTGTCCGTAGATATGTGAGTACATGCCACACTCTTGGGCAGTCGGTCATAATCACCCATATGCGCGCGCGTAGTACTTCAGGTACAGGTAGTCTTGCCTGTTCTCGCCCATTAGCAACTGTCGCGATTCATCAGGGCAAAACTCACGTACTTGACGAAGTGGAGGAAGCATTCCCTCGGGAGCGTACCCATTGCTAGTTGCTTCACAAACTCGTGCTCCACGTACGCTTTCCATGTTGTCCTCGAAGACTGGATCAAGATGCGGGTGAATGGGTGTGGGTTGGTAGCCGTTGGCCTGCACTGCGCTGTTAGAATATGCAACCATTCAATTAGACGGGCACGCACGGAGGGACCGCCCTTGGCAGCAAGTTGTGCATGTGATTAAGCGGCCCATGCCCATGTCCCACCGGAAAAGCGGTCTCGATGCCTGTATGGGTGTAGATGGTGGCCTGACGTGTCGCCTCCACAACTAGTTGGAAACATGGTAAGCATTCATTGATACTTCACTTATGAAGATGAAGAACCTACCGGTTTCTCCCTTCGCCAGTAGCGATGCGATAACAGCGGAAAGCGTGCACCCAGTTCCATGAGTGCTAGACGAGTCTATCCGCGGACTGACGAACAGAGTGACCGTCTCTCCTTCTCGCAGGACATCCACCACGAGCTGGCGAGAGGCGAGGTCCTGCTCATTCACCTGCAGGATCTCCATGTTCTCGCCGAGGAACGTCTCCTGCACGACTGACACCTCCGGACGGGCAGCCGATATGCGATGGACGTCCCGAAGAGTCAAACTGACATGTCCGCCCTTGACGAGGACTGCCCTTGATCCGAACGCGAGGACTTTCTCCGACGCCGAGATCATGTCCTCGAGCGACTCGATCTTGACGGAGACGCCTTTGCGCGAGAGAAGCAGCTCCGTCTCGGGCTTGTTTGGCGTGATCAGCGTCGCCAGCGGGAAGAGCTCCTCGATCATAACCGAGACGGCATCCTCGTGGAGCAAGGTATGGCCCGAGGTTGAAACTGCGACAGGATCGACGACAAGCGGGGGAACTCTCGACGCGTCGCCGTAATGCAATTTGAGCTTCCGCGCAATTCTGCGGGTATGCTCGGCATCGTAGAGCATCCCCGTCTTGATTCCTCGGATCTCAATGTCATCGAGAACAGAAGTTAACTGATTAACTCGTTCTGTGAGTCGACTATATTCTGTCGAGCCAAGTTGGTTCACCGACCTGCTGCTCCAGGAAATCGGACGGAGTGGGGTGTACACCCTGCACGCCTTTGGTGTTCTGTGCCGTCAGAGCCGTAATGACAGACGTTCCATAACACCCGAAAGCAGTAAACGATTTCAGGTCTGCCTGTTAAACGTATGAAGCAGTAGACAGATAAGCTCGGGCGTGCGTAAAAATGACTCGGAAAACTAGACCTGGATTCCTGCTCCTCCACCGGAGTCCGAGCCGGCGATTGTCAGCACCGCTGGAGGCGAGTTGCTGCCCATGATCGTTACCAAAGACTGTAGGTGGTCGTGGTCGATGAGAGAGTTGCAAAGTCAACTGGAGCTGGGCGGAGGCCGGCATGATTGGGGCTTGAACCTAGTACTATGTAGTATCACTAGAAGCGCCGGCTCGAGGTCACCTAGTAGGCGAGAACAATGCATACTAGTAAATTCCTCGTTGTACGTTGGAATTTGCTTGCGTCCTCGTCGGTGCAACAACTGGTATAACATACAACATCTATTCTGTTACAGCCAAACCCAAGTGATGTTTCCAAGCTGAATGGAGCACAACCCCCTTTAGAGCGCTCAGATTCTATGGATACAGGGATACAGATCTACGATTTTACAGTCGGGAACCACGGGTGCAAGTCAGGAATCCATTGCAACGTCCCGAGAGTGAAGTTCGGCAGTTCGATCATGCTCGTTGGGGTGGCATTTTGCAGTCGATGGCAGATCGTCGCGAGGTTGTCCAGATACTGTGGACGGTCTGAGGGAGCGAAGCTAAATGATAATGATCGCGGCAACTTACCTGCACCCGATCCTTCCCCCAGTGTCCAACCCATTCCTGAGGCTGCTTCGCATCTACCAAGATATCTCGCGCGAGCTGGAATGATGCGGCTGGCGAGTAGAATCGATCCTTGAGGATGCAGCGCAACACCATTCAGTAATACCCCAAATGAGTCCAAGGTATCGCGTACCTGCAGAAGATCCTGTAACACGGGCGGGAAAGCAAAGAGGTCCGGTATCGGCTCCGCGGGAGCTAGCTTGTCAAATTCTGGGTCAAAGACCCACTTGTATCGTCGCAAGAAGTTGAGGGAAATTCTCCGCCAAGATGAGGTGATGCACCCTGCCGTCAACTGAATTACCGCAGTCAGTTTTGTTGTCGGTAGATATTAGCGGAATCCATCGTACCGAAACGAGTGCTGTACATATCAATTGCAGAGCCGTCAAGTGGGACCTCTGGAAATTGAGCTCGCGGAACGCCGCAGTGTCTAGCAACAGGTCAAAAATGGATGTGCCCACGAGGACAGCTCATAGACGTACCTCGGGGTACCACCGGCAATAGGCCATCGATACAGGAAAGATGGACCTCGAGAACCCGGGAGAGATACCAATAGGCGATCGGCTTTTCTTCAGGTGCATACAATTCCTGCTGGAACCCGGAAAGTATGACTTCCCTACTTGCCGCGAGACGCCATAGTTGCGCCGTCCGCAGAACCGCTGTCAGGATGACCGATGTAGCTGGGTCCTGGCATATTGAAGAACTATGAGCAACCATTTCGATCAACTACACGTAAAGCAGAAACGTACTGGGGGCTTATACTGCGCGACATCCTGGAGCATTACGTCGTACAGCATGTGCCACTGCAGAACCTCCTTCATCAGATGCCGTCGGCGCCGAGGAGGGTTATACCAGCTTGAGCGAACATGCGGGACCATGAGCTGCGGCAGAAGCAACACAGATTCGGGGTCAGCGATTGGCATTCGAGGACACCTCGGCGGCAGCATGCCTTTGTGATCCGCCGTTCGATTACGTCCCGCATCGTTGCCTTCTGCATTGGAGGCGCGCTTCGGTGGAAGGCGTCCAGTATAGTGGTATAGGAGAGGCCGATAGATTCGTAAAAGAAGCGGTCTACAAGCCATGAGGGCCAATGTGCCCCTAGCACCATGTCTTTGTCGAAGAAAAGAGTCTACACATGTACGATCAGTGCCAGGCATGCCGATATTGAAGGGTACAACCATACCTGCACAAGTGAGCGTTGGAAAGCCGCTGCTGGCTTCCGGTGCAGGGCAAAATGCATGGAACCTGCCGTCTAAAGAAGATGAAGCAGAAGTATACGGACAACCGACGCAGACTCACTTCCCACTTGAGTATGGATGGCGAGTTGACAAGGTGGCCAATCTCACCCCAGTACTCTAGATAGGCATCAATGGCATCGCAGGTTGCCTCAAATGGTGGAAGATCTGTCACTCGTATTGGCATGAAATTGGGTAAGCGCCGCGCGATATGAGGATCCATAGTGAGGGACGCAGGAGAATCCCGAGGTAAGGAATCTTGGTGCGATGTTCGTACACGGTGCAGCAGCCCACGAGTGACAGCTATGTTGTACCACAGTTCGGCTGCTTCCTTGAGCAAGTCCAGCTTGTACAGCTGAAGGAGAGTCTAGTGATGCTGCGGTCAGTCCAGATCAGGCGCCATCGTCATCTGTGTCCCTACCTTCCGCAGGAGCAGCCTATCGCAAAGGGCTTCAATCTGAACTTCTGGGAGGTCCGACTGTCGTATCAAGTCGCAGGCCTTATCGAGCATGTGGATGATGAGGTCCGAGTTAACCCCTTCGAGAAGGGATACGTCGCATTTTTCTCCTTGCCAGTCCTCTACCTAGGAGATTATTGTCAGAAAACGAGGTGCGAGCATCTGTCTGCAATTACTGACGTCGTGAACCCGGTTCTTCGAGAGCTCTCTCCAAGCAAAGTCACAGCACTTCAGCATCCCCAGCATCGCAGCGCGCATTACGACGGTAATCAGCCATCTGGGACGCTGCGGATCGTCGTCCTCTTCGGGGATGAGGTACTCGGGGTTGATGTCCGGCATGTGGTGCACAAAGAGGATGGTGAACACGCTCTGTGAGAGCGTCTTCCCCGCATGCCATTCCATCTGGAAACAATGAAACGTACATGAAACTCTGAATACGGGTATGGTACAGCAGTACGGGGTCATTCACCTCGCACGCGAAGCTCCTGTCGAGGATCCAGCAAACCTCCTCGGGCAGTAGGGGGGTGAGGGGGTCAAATGGAGGCCGCCTTTGCTCCTCGAGGATCATCCCGCTGTCCAGGCGCGGCTCCCCGATCTTCATGTAGTGTATAATATGCGAGTTAGCATCATAAAGACAGTGGCGGTAGTGCACTATCTCACCTCAAAGGCACTCATTGCATCCATGAGTGTGAAGCCGTCCATCAGCAAGACCTCTTCAGGTTCCATGTCTGCCAAAGAGCCCATCACGCTTCAATCCTCCGCAGGGCAAGCATAGTGCAACATACCTTGGCTTCCCGCGACAAACAGCTCCGTCACATCCGCGAAATTGTCTCCGCCTGGAACGTCGAACCAGTCATCGTAGCTAGCGTCGTAAGCCATGACGAGAAGCCAGAGTGCCTAGGAAGTAAAGCAGAGAGGCCTAGCAGAGAGTGACTCCGAGGAAGCTCGAGACGATGGTGACGGTCGTCGTCGAGATGCGCGACGCGCTCGTGAGGGCGGGCGCTGCCCATGTCTTTCGTTTACCAGCATCTCCGACGTGCACCCTCGCTGTTCTCGTCGACATGCCGTATAGCTCATAGTACACGTCTCGTCATGCGTGGCCTCCATGGCACCAATGTCGCGTTCGGCGAGTCACAGGAGGCTCGCGCGCGTCCCAGAGTGGTCTTCTCTGGCATACAACCCACCGGAATCCCTCATGTACGTCGCATGCATGGCGAAGATTGAACACATTAACTCTGTTTGCAGCTAGGAAACCTCCTGGGAGCACTGCTGAACTGGGTGAAGTTACAGTGCGACGCCGCGCCGGAAGACCAGCTCATTTACTCCATCGTCGGATGGCACGCGCTCACCTTGCCTCAAGACCCCAAGGCCCTCAGCGCGGCACGTCGGGACATGCTTGCGGTGCTGCTCGCAGTTGGATTGGACCCGAAGAGGTCTGTTATCTTCCACCAGGATGAGGTGCGTGTCGTAGTTCAATGAGAGTCGCGTCCGTTACCGACACGACGTCTCGTGCACAGAACCTCCACCACGCCGAACTCGCGTGGATCCTCAACTGCATCACGCCCATGGGCAAGCTGCGGCGCATGACCACGTGGAAGGTGCGTACATTGTCAACTACGCGCTACCTTTGACCTACATCGCAATTAGTCCAGGCTCGCCGCTTCGCGTAATGCTCGGGATGACTCCGAGGTCGACGAGTCGCTCTTGAACGCTGGGCTATTCACGTACCCCGTCCTGCAAGCTGCGGATATCCTCGCATACCGGTGCGTCTCATCGTTCATTCCGGTTGGTACCTCGCTCAGTGTGTGTTCCAGCGCGACCCATGTACCCGTTGGGGAGGATCAACAGCAGCACATTGAGCTCTGCCGGGATCTCGCGGAAGGCTTCAACCGCACGTTCAAGGGAAAGAGGCCCTTGTTCCCTCTCCCTCAGCATGTTATCAGTGAGCCCCATCAGCTGCTTCCACTCACCTCCGCATCCTCATGCTCTCTTCAGCATCCTCATGTCGGGTCCTCTCGCTGAAGGACCCATCTTCCAAGATGTCCAAGTCCTCGCCGGATTTGAACTCACGCATCCTTCTTACCGACAGCACCTCGAAAGTGCGCTCTAAGGTCAAGGGTGCTGTGACCGATTCGACACTCGGAATTACGTACGACCCAGTCGCACGTCCCGGGGCGGCAAATCTCTTGTCCATCCTAGCTGCCTGCATTGGCGAGGAAGTCGAAGCTGTGGCGGCACGTTATGCGGACAAGGGACACGGCGAGCTCAAGGCAGATGTCGCAGACGCGGTAGAGGAGCTCATCAAGGGCCCAAGAGCCGAATTCGAGCGGCTCCGCGGGGAGACGGCGTACCTCGCGAACATCGCAGAAGAGGGCGCGGCAAAAGCGAGGGAGCTTTCCGCAGGCACGCTCCGGGAAGTCAGGACGCGCGTCGGACTCGTATAGATACAGTTACACATTTCCCGCAGTACACTAGGCACCGTATAATACACCACTGCTCGCTCACGCCACTAGTCGTACACGTCAGGTCGAAGCTCAGCAGGTCCCGATCATACCCTGTGGATCCTGCCCGGCGAGGGACCCCATCTCCGCCAACGTCTCAGAGAACAAGTCGTTGAACGACTGCTCCAGTCCTACCCTCTGCAGGGCGATGTCGAAGCCCTCGCCCTGCGTATCCAGCTTCTCCATCCACTCCTCGATCGCGTCAGTGCCCCCGAGAAGCAAACTCCGCAGCCGCGTCCGCTCTGTCTGACTCATGGGTGACACGCGTGCCCCGTCCGGAAGCTCGGCGTCGACACCTATGGATGCGTCCGCGTCCCAGGCCTGAGCACGGAGCACGGCTAACCAGCCGTGGTCCAAGTCGGTGAGGTATGCAAGGAGGACAGGGAGCGTCTCTAGATCCGGAGTGTACCCGGGGATAGACAGGAGCACCTCTCCTGTGAGCCGGAGCAAGAGCGAAGTGCGCAGTGGTCCGGATGGATCGACTGGCGGGATCTGGAGGATAAAGAACAGCAGGTGATGGGTCGCCTCCAGGTAGGAGGCAAGTGTGGCGAGGGTCGAAGAAGGATCTGATCTGTGGCCCGGTAAAGTGGTTAGTGGCGGTAGATGGCCAGGATACTCA
The DNA here is from genome assembly GCF_003813185.1 of Lentinus tigrinus ALCF2SS1-7. Classification (NCBI taxonomy): domain Eukaryota; kingdom Fungi; phylum Basidiomycota; class Agaricomycetes; order Polyporales; family Polyporaceae; genus Lentinus; species Lentinus tigrinus. Next base: position 105,646 of record NW_027137960.1, read on the forward strand.
GAGAAAACGCAGCACCGTTTCTTGAAGTTTCGTGTTATTTCAAGGAAACGGTCCTCAAGGTAATCCACCAACTTGCGTTCTTGTGCTGGTGACAGTGCTCGAACAGTTTTCGTGGGGGATGTATTTCTTGGTACTGAGGAGCCCTCGTGTACCATGTCCATGTCAGTTTCCACAGGTACAGGCATGTTGAAAACAATCTATGCTACCTTCGCGGTCAGCTATACAATTTGTTAAAACAAACTGAATGCGCTTACGGTGATGTTGTGATGCTCGTGCTCAGGACGAATAAGCGTGGGGTGGGTTTTCCACCGCCGTGGAGGTATATATAGCGGGTACTGCTAGTAGGTTGAAGTTCTGCGGCTTCAAGTAGATGTTCCTCGACTTTTCGCGTGGTCTCTGATGAGAAAGCGGAGACTATCAGTCTCAGAGCTACATGGACATAGATGGAAAGGATTACTTCGAAAATCACGCACGAAGTATGAGAGTTGTAACACAAGCGAATAAGCGCCCACACCTGCTTATTAATTGATTAGGTCATCCATTAGTTCTGCTGGTATTCAATGGTCGACAGTACGAAGTACATGGTACAGATAAAAGAACATATCGTACGACCCGCACCTTGTCGACCAATATCCCGGAGTCTCCCGCAGGAGGTGACCACCATGCAATGAAGCACGGGCCGGGGCCGCGGGCGATGCCAGGCGCGGTCCATTAGTTCTGCCTTCCCGTAGATTAAAACTTTGAGACTAGAGCGTATTTGCAACGAGTTATAACCGCGAAAATTTGGGCGATTCGCCCGCGCTGGACCAATCAACTGCTATGACGCCGGTTACAAACCCGAGTTACAACTCGTTGCAAATACGCCCTACTTACCCTACTTCCGACCGGTCACCTCAGCGTAACCTTTAACCATAGCCTCGTTGCCTTGGCTTGGACCGTCATCCGCATCGTGAATCCGTAGCGATATTCGAGTGCTCTCTGCTCATCTGGACGCCTGGTTTCTGGCTTGGGGATCCTCACTAGTCCACTTACCCTCACCTTGCAACATAGGATGCTCGGGTGCACTCTGTCCTAGCAGTCGAGCTATCGAACGTCAAACGCGGAGGGGAGAGCGTGATAGTATGATCTATAGATACAACGGGAGAATTGTGGAGTGGGGGAGGTCCGTCGTCGTAGTCAAGATTATTATCATACTTTCATACCGCGCCCACTCGTACTCTAGCTCTTCGCCCCCTGCTTCTCGCCCTTGTCTGACTTCGACTTGCTCTTCGCCTTCGAGCTCTTGGTCTTCTTCGTCACAAGCTTCGTCGGCGTCGCGATTGAGGACAACGTCGAAGTTGAGTTGGCGACTGAGGAGGTCGCCACCAGGGACGTAGCGCTCGAACTCGTATTCGTCGAGCTGGGGATGGGACCCGAAGGCGCCGCGGGGGCAGTAGGTGCCGGAGGAGGGACGATAGCAACGAACGGCGGGACAGGCTCCGCAGGCTCAGCGGGCGGCGCAGGGGGTGGACCGACATAGGATACGTAGTTTGGCGCGCCTGCGTCCGCCCGCCGGCCATGCTCGTGTGCCCAGACGTCGTTTGAGCGCTCCGCAAGGTACTTGGCGTAGGGCTTGGAGCGGCGCGGGGGCGCTGCCGTTTGGTACCCGTCGGGCATGGCGTATCCTGCGTACGATGCGCGCGGAAGACGAGGGAGAGAGGGCTCGCGGCGTTCCTGGATAGAGTAAGGCCGTCCTAGTAGTGTGCCGGGTTCCGCGGAGGTGTGGCTTGAAGCGGCAGGTGCACCGGCGGGTCGGCCCTGAGCCAGCGGGGCGAAGGTGACGGAGAGCGCGATGATTAGGTAGGAGAGTAACATAACTAGTGTATGTAGTGTAGTGTGCGTTGAGTATTCTAATTTGAGAGGAGCGGGCGGACCAGCCTAGCCGAGGGTGAGAACAGTTGGAGACGGACGATGAGCGTAGGCGGACGGCGACGATGTGGTTCGGAGGAGGGAGGCACGTCGCTCGGTCGCGCGTACTTGAACCACTCTGGACAGGCGCGCAAAGAAGTGCAAACACCCCAGTATCACCGTGAAGGGAAGTGACGAGCTCACTTCACCGAGCGATGTTGAAATGCCACGGGCCTGCGAACATATTCGGTTCAGCTGACAACACAGCAAAGCGGAGGAGACGAACGTACCGTTGGGATCGTGGTAATTCTCCTGGTACACAGGGTTCATGCTGACTTTCGTTGCTTCCAAACCGTCCTCATCCTCCTGCTGTGGCCGGCGTCCCATGACGGCCTTGCGAGCCTCCGCTGCTGCATCGCGCGCACCGAGCCGTGTCTGGTGCATCACCTCCAAGCACCAGTCCATCACCAACTCCGTCAGGCGACGCAATTTAAACGCATTCTTCTGGTCCGGGAATGCAAGCGTAAGCCGATAGCTGAACCACAGGTACAGATCCAACACCTTGTGCACGGTCTCGAGAGTGCTCAGTAGCTGGACGACGGTCATGTTGTCTGGACTCCGACCTGGACTCTGCATGAGCACCAGAGCACGGTTCAGCTTCGAGAGCAGCCGCCCGCGGTGCAGTACCTCCTCCACGCGCACTTGCAACTTCTCGCGGTATATCTCCAGCAAAGACCGTGCACCGTCGACTGCGTAGTTGTCACGCCAGGGGCACGGCGAATTCTGCACGAGTAAGCGGTGTTCGAGCGTGAGGCAGTCCGTGAAGGAGTCGATGGTCTTCATCGCCTCTGTGAGCTCGTCCACATCCTGGAACTGGAACACAGGCAGCATCTTGGACACGTAGAGGAAGACTTCCCCAATGGTCGACCCTTTGGCGTCAAACGGAAGTGCGTGAACGACCGGGGTCACCGTTTCCATCGTCATGTTCAAGCGCGCGAGGTGCAGAGGCTCGAACGACGCCGCGAGGGCCTTCCGGACAACTTGGAGGTCGGGCCCGTGGAGAGTGGTCACCACGCCTGCCGCGTCAGAGTCGTGTAAGCCGAAGCGCCCAGCACGACCTGCAATTTGTTTGATCTGCGACGCCGACAAGAGCCGCATGCCAACCCCATCCCACTTCGCGACGGATTCGAATACAACGCGCTTAATTTTCCTAGCAGATTCATTCATCAGCGTTGGTGCGGACTATTGACAGGTAGACGACGCACAGATTCAGGCCCATACCAACAGCATCGCTACCGACGAGCACCCGATAGTCACTCCTGGGGTCGTTGAACAGCGCGGCTTGCTCGCTCCTGATCTCCGGTGGAAGACGTCCATACGCGAGCGCACAGCGCATCTTCGTAGCCTTTTCGATGCTGTGCTTGAGTCCGAACAGGCCACTCCTGGAGAACGCAACCACACAGTCGCCCGCCTGGACCTTCCCCAGATCGCCTTCCAGGCTCTTCTCCGCGACAACGAGAGGGGTTAGACGTTTGTAGTGATGCACTTCCAGCGTGTCGCCCAGATCACGAACGATGGCCTCGATGAGCGGGATAGCAGACTCCTCGCCACACAGGTGGATCTCCCTCGCATTCAGCCCGAGGACCGCGCCAGTCCAAGCACCTCCGCGCTGCTTGTCGGCGATCAGCTGAATCTCATCAATGACTGCGACGTCCCAGTACGTCCGCAGCGGCGTCATCTCGACCGTGCAGCTCAGCAGCGTCGCATCAGGGGATACGATCTTCTGCTCTTCGCCCGTCACCATGTTGCACAGCCGGACAAACTTGGCATTCCCGGTCTTCGTCACCGCGACCTGCTTCTTCCCTGTTTCTGCGTCCTCGCCGAGGTCGAAGCCCGTCTGCGAGTCGGGCTCCGCTTCCGGGGAGGGGTCCATTCCGAGAGGTACGATCTGGCCTTTGTTCAGGCGGTCGTAGATCTCGTGCGCCAGGAGACGGAGCGGGCCGGCGTAAATACCGCGCTCGGCAGCAGCGAGAGCGCGCAGTGCGTTGTGTGTCTTGCCGCTATTCGTCGGGCCGACGTGCATGATGAACTTGCGCGGGGGGGACATGCGGGCGGGGGTATACTGCCAACTCACTCTCGAGAGGTCGGCAGCGTGGAAGAGGGTCTGCATGCGGGAAATGACCTCATGAGGGATGGTGGCCTCGAGTGCCTGTTGTCCCTGTGGGTGGCTGGCCCACTCGTACAGGATCTTCGTGCAGTAGCGGTCCATGGTGGTCCTGTTCCCAGACGAGAGGTCGCGCGCCATCCGAGCGAGGTGATCGTCCCCGTAGGCCAGGTCACGAAACACGTCACCTGCCTCCAGATGTTTCCGGAACACCTTCAACAGGGGTCTTGCCGCGTCTTTAGAGACACCGAAACGGAGCAGGCGCTCTACCGTTTTTGCCCCGGACTTGGAGTACCAGTCGGACACATTCTGTTCCAGATATTCGGCAACATTGCTAGAGGAGAGCCTCAGCTTGTTGCTACTGTCATGCTCGAGATCATGGTGTCGCGGCTGATGAGCGGTTGGATAGGGATCAAATGGCCGCGTCGAGCGTGAACTAGAGGGACGTCCGCGTCCACCAGATTTACCAGCCTTATAGGTCCGTGTACGAGCAAGGACGGGTGGAACCGTGAGGACGCGCCGAGGGAGCGTACTTCGTGAAAGTGCGTGTCGACATTGTGTGTTGACGAGTTGTGGTGTGCGAAACATGGACATTCAACTCTTGAAGAATCAGCCGAAGCACCTACAGGAGCTAGGTCAGCTTGCACGATCCTTGAGACATGGACATGCTGCACGCAGCGTATATTGAGTGGCCACGCCTGTGGAACCAGAACAAGGATAGAGCACACCACTCCTACAAATCTCGTTACGACACAGGACTTCTCACTTCAGAACTGGGAACGTGACGAAGATCGCTGCGAAACTGACGTCGCATTATGACGATGTACGTGTCGGACCCGCCTTACTCCTGTTTGTCGCATTCTCATCTCTTTTGCGTAGAAGCATAGGGTAGCAGCAAATACTCTGCATTGGCAAATGCTCGCCGGGTATGCCTTTCCTTCATGGTGTATGTGGCAAGTATCCGTCACGCACCTCTCGTGGTAGTTCCGCGCTCCTACAGTCTCCGCTCCCAAGCTCTCGGTTTTCGCAAGTGTTGTTGTCGATTTTACGTGGAATTCACGAACAGATTGGCATCAACAAGCAGAGACAGATCTGGAGACCGTCGAGGAGGAAGCAGAAAGAGCCCGCTGAGCTTGAAGGCGCTCATAGTTTTTCTAACTTCGGCACTGCCAAATCCAGACGTCTATATTCACCTCCCTCCTCCGACCACATCCCCGACGTGGACCCTTCCTATCCACGTCATGGCCGCGGTTGCACCATCTAGACTCGCTGCACTCACTCGCATGAGGTGCGAGATCTTCCAGACCTCCTACAACCCAACATCGGTGCGCACTGGCGCCAAGTACCTCCGCGCACGTCTACGTGGCCCGTCCATGATCAACTACTACCCCGAGGAGCTCACCGTCGCCCGCTTTAACCGCATGGGTGGTGGCTTCAAGATCCAGGACTGGGACGAGTACGAGCGACTTGCGGATGTGGAGGAGAAGAAGAGGAGAGGAAAGGGCGCACCGAAGAAGGCCAAGTCAGCGGGTGTGTGCTCCTGTTCCGTCATGTTTCTCTCCCCCCTTGCCGACTGAAGCGTTTTTTTTACAGCGGAGAGTCGGCGGATGTCCAGGAAGCGGTAGAGCATGGCTGCCTAGTTGCTACCGTCTTCACTCTACACTACTCATATGCATTGTTAATTGCCGGGCTCTGTTCTCTCTTCATGGAGCGCGAACTGTATCGATTCAACAATCTCGACAAGTCCCTGTGAGTCCTCTTCCAAATGTGATACCTAGAGGTTCGCTGTACACCCCCTTTGTGATATTCCGGGGCCTTAGACACGCTTGTATCATCATCACACCTCATCAGCGTACGATACCTCCAGTTTCTCGACCAACCCCTCAAGTTTCCTCCACATCCGCCCCTTCAGTGCTGGCGGGTCCCACTCTTCGTCATCGGCATACGAGCTCGTAATCTCGCGAGCCACTTGCACCGTCAGGCTCCGGAGAGGTGATCCCAGCTCTGCTCTGTTCCGCAACATACAAGCGACCCTGTCGCAGAAGTCTTCGAAGACGACGGCCCCGAGGAGGGGACGTTTGAGGCGGTCATCCCTCGGCGCCGCCGGATGCGCCTTCTTGAGCACATCGCTAGTCAGAACTGCTGTGTCGACTATTCGTTGCCAGCAAACAGTGAGTTTGCGCATGCGTGGGCACAGATTAAGCCCATCCAAGATGTCGATCAACCATTGTCGGCAGTCCCAGCCCAGAAAATCGAGCCGTAAGAGGGTGGGGAAGACCTTCAGGAGCTCTCCGAACTTTTCTCCGTCACGTGGGCCATAATTCGGAGACACGCAGCCGTCGAGTCCTCGGAAGGTCAAGGTCGTGACTGCATTGGCGTCGGAGAAGGTCTTGCTCATAGACCCCCAGCAGGTCCATAACGCTCTCTGCGTGTTCGGTGTACCCGGCTCGGGTTTGAAGGAGAACGAGAGTGCCTTGGAGCCGTCAATATACGTGCTGAGGGCCGCATGTTCTCTCGCATCGTACTTCAATTCAAGGTTGACGTGGTCTGCCATCGTCGTGGCTGTGAAGGGACCAGCCGGCAGGGATTCGTGCAAGGACTTCGCCGCAAGCCAGACGCGGCAAGTGGGTCGATGGACAAGTTTGGATAACACCGTCGACGTGATTGTTGGGTGACAATTGCGGGTGTCAAGGCGAGTCAAGGCGGGACAGATCACGGGCTTAACATCATCGCCCCAGACTGGTATGGGGTGATCCTCAGAAGGGCCGGCGGTTCCACGATGCGAGAGCGAAAGGCTCTCGAGGAGAGGGGACCGAGTCATCTTGTTCAAAATCGATGTCATGTCGAATGCGGGTGTGATTACTTCCACGTCGCAGACGGCGCATCCCTCTAAGTGCAGATGGCGCAATTGAGCTACGGCATCGCCTACCGCAGTGGTCGTCCAGGGTTGCGTGAGCGACCGGAGACGGGGAAGTTGCTGGGAATGAAAGATGAGAGATCCTTTCGGACGAGAGCCTCCCAGATGTATATGATATACATCGAGTTCGGCGAGCAACGACAAGCCCGCGTTGAGGAGAGAATTCAGGAGTGATAAGTCTGGCTCAGACCCAAGCTGACCGATCACAGTGATGCCGATGCGCAGACTTGTGATGTGATGTCGATGTAGAATCAAGGAGGGGAAAGCTCGGTCCGTGCGATTATCTAGGGAAAGAGAGAGGGGGACAGTGCCAGAACGCTCAAGATATAAGCGATCGTACAGGCCGGTCTCCCATCCTTTGTCCGTGAGGATGCGTGGTCGGCTGAGAAATGCTGCCCAGAACTGAGGTGTGTGCAGCAGTAGGGAGTACCATGCGCGATAGACCAGGAGATAGGGGGTGTGTGGATGCTGTCGTCTGGTGGGAAGGGGAGATGGGAGGTGGCTGAAGATCTCGCTGAGGACCTCTGGTGGCAGCATACGGTTGATGGGCACCGAGGCGTTATATGCATACTTCAAATCGCGCAGCCTATGATCCTCTTCGTGGAGGTGAAGTTCGGCCCAGAGCTTTGAGCCCTTGTGGCCAACAGGGGTTGGTGAGCGCGGCGCAACCATTTGTATATAGTCTTCACAGCGTAAGATGTCAGAATACACCTACGTTAAGAATCATAAAAACTTATAGTCAGTGTTCACGATTGCGAGAAGACTAGGGCCGACCTTCGACGGGCAAAGGCAATATTCAAAGCCAAGGGCTTGAGGCTCGAGCAAGAGCTAGTACTACTTAAGCGGATTTCTTTTGTTTGATTACGTCATACAAGTACCACAACTTGTTAAATCCCGAAAAGTATATATATATGTAAGACGTGGCATCGCATAGCCAGTGCCACGGTCACCACGCGTTCTCTCTTGTCTTCCACTTTTACTCTCTTTTGAAGTACTGGAACCCAAGCCATCTGACACGGTAAATTCTGCTCTATAGCTATCACGGATAAGATAAAACGCCATTCTCAACGCTTTGCATTGGGATGTGGGAGCTTCTAACATGACTCAAGGTTGATATGCGATTGAATAACCCGTAGTGCATCGTGCTCTTCATGAAATTTCCTCTATTGTGACCAGCTTGTTCAGTGGTCAATGCATTGTACTAATGTTGCCTTACAACAGGGCTGCGCTGCTGCTACAGATGGGACATATTCCCGCTGCACACTAACGAGATCACGACATGGCATCAGAGAAGACCAAGTCGTTGCTCTCGGCCACACTCGCCTCGGGATCCAGTCTCGTCCTCCTCCAGCTATTCTCTCGAATAGTGACGTTCGTCCTCAACCAGGCCTTAGTTCGACTTGTCTCTCCGCAGGTCTTCGGAACCACGTCGATCCAGTTCGAACTATTGCTGTCGACCATCCTCTTCCTCTCCCGTGAAGGCGTCCGCAATGCGCTTTTGCGAGCCCAGTCCGAGCAGTCATCCAACCATGATGCGAGGGGACCCCTTGTTACTAACATATCGCTCCTCCCTATCTTTCTCGGTATCCCTACTGCGCTAGGGTCGGCAATACTCTACCTGGGCAGCAGCTCTTCAAGTACTTCCTCCCAGCCGCACTTCCACGCCGCAGTTGCCTTCTATGTGCTTGCGGCCCTCTCCGAGCTGCTCTCTGAGCCTATGTATATTCGCACCCAGAACGAGTTGCGCTTTCATGTTCGTGTACGCGCGGAGGGAACGGCGGTGATGCTCAAAACCATCACTACCTTTTTGGTCCTCGTCACTACCTCGGAGGAGTGGGCACTGGTGGCATTCGCCTTGGGCCAGACGGCGTACGGTCTGACAATGCTTGTGGCTTTCGCCGTTGCATGCCGTGACAACCTCGATTTCCGACTGAGACAGGTTCCCGTTACCATCCATGACCAGTGAGTGGATTAGATCTCACGGCCAAGATGACGCTAACGGATCGTCAGCACTGAGAACATGTACTTCGAACCTGCCTTGTTCAAGCTCTCGGTGGCAATGACGGGACAGAGTCTCATCAAGCACTTCCTCACCGAGGGCGACAAGTTCCTCGTGTCCCGTCTAAGCCCGCTGGCGGACCAGGGTGGATACGCAGTCGCCGCCAACTACGGGTCCCTCGTGGCGCGGATCGTTTTCCAGCCAATCGAGGAAACGGCTCGAGTGTTCTTCTCGAAAACGCTGGCGTCATCCTCTTCCTCCGCGTCGGAAGACAAGTCTCCGACATCGCAGACGAAGGAAGCACTCCAGACCGCTTCCACGGTCCTGCTCACCCTGCTCCTCGCGTTCACCCACCTTCTTCTCCTCCTGATTACGTTCGCACCTCCCTTCCTCCCGCTAGCCCTCTCGCTGGCGCTGCCCCGGAAGTACCTCGCGACCTCCGCTCCGGCGATACTGGGCGTATACATCTACTATATCCCGGCGATGGCATACAACGGCGTCCTCGAGGCCTTCTTCGCCTCCGCCGCCTCGCCTGCGGACTTGCGCGCACAGGCGCGCTGGATGCTCGTCTTCTCCGCCGCCTTCGTCGCCGGGGCGGCGGCGCTTGCGCGTGGGCTCGGGCTGGGCGATGCGGGGCTGGTATGGGCGAACGTCGCGAACCTGGCGCTCCGCGCGGGCTATGCATGGGCGTTCGTCCGCCGCTTCTTCAGCGCGCGCGGGGTGTCGGTCGAGTGGAGGCGCGCGGTGCCGCCCCTGCCCGTGCTCACGTCGTTTGCTGCGGCCGGCGCGGCGGTGCGGGTCAGTGCGCGGGCTCATGTGGGCGCACCTGTGAATGTGCTCGCACAGACGGGACACGTTGCGGTGGGTGTGGTGGGAGTGCTGGGGTGTCTGGTGACTTGGTGAGTTCTTCTGTAGGCTGTTCGTGGTATCGTTCGTTCGGCTGACCGGGCCTGCAGTGTCCTATTCGAGCGAAGGAGCGTGATGCAGCTGGTGGACTCTCTGCGAAAGGCACGTTGAGGGTAGGATGAACGCGGCGATGCATGGGCAATTCCGAGTCCGATGGCGGCGTGGTGTGTTCCTGAACGCGGACACTTTAGCGTAGTGGCGTCCAGATTATAACGAGGTAACTCCTTGCGATCGCAGCGAATTGTCGTCATCTTGAAGAGTATCCAACTTGATCTGACGCATTAAGGTGCTATGCCACTGAGGGGGATCGTACAGAGGGCGTCTTCGCTCGCTATGAGAAGAGCAGGGGGGGCAGTGTGCCTTTAGGCCTTATTCGAATTCCCCACGAGACGCGTGTCGTCATATGTTCGGACCATGTAGCGGTGATGCAGCGGCCTGTCCACAGTGGAGATAGCCAAGCACGTCCGTCGTCCGCACACGCAGGAAGATCCGGTCGGAGAGATCTTGTTGCATAGATTTATGCGGTATGATGAGATGCGACGAGAGATATGTGTGTATGTGTAAGTGCGATCCTGCACGAGAGCATGAGGCGTTATCAAGCTTCCTGGATCTACCGGGATGAGGAGATTGGAACGAAGACGAGGATGCGGACGAGGACGAGGATCGGAACAGTATGGAGATTGGGTTGGAGATAGATGAGATGAGGAAATGTGTTATGGCGCGCTCGAGGTATACAGAACGAAGTAGAGTCGAAGTCCGAGCGCAGAGATGGAGTGGAAGACGCATGCATGTCGATTAGATAGCGAGCTTATAATAAGTTGTTAGTTGGAATAAGATAGGCATATGCGTGGGCGTTATGAGTTTTGGGGCTACGGAAGGGGGTTGCGCAGGAGAAGGCATACGGTTCAGTAACGCAGCACCTCCAGCTCGACGAGCCAAATATTCTTGCTGGCAGCGGCGACACTCGTCAGCCATAGATTATCTATGGTGATACCAGGTTTCGAGCTGTCTACGGAGGTGAATGTCCAAAGTTTATCCGACTTGGGCGGGGGTGCCCTCTGGGAAGAGAACGGGGTACATTAGCGTAGTATAGCCGAGGGGACTAGCAGACTCACAACGGCCTTCTTCACGTACTCTGCGATATAATCGCAGATGTGCTTCGCGAGTTCCCCTCGAGTGATGTATGTGCGGGTATCCTTGTCCTGGATAGCAATATACCTATCTTTGGACAGCTTCTCTGGATACCCGGGCCACTGCAGGTGCAAGGAGGACGCTCAGCATGTATGCCACTCCTTGCAGAGGGAACGCTAACTCACCTGGACGGTGACGCGAATCTGCCGGTGACCCGTTCGTTCCAGGACGCGCTCGTCGGAGCCATCCAGTGCAGCGTCGCCCTTGAGGACATCCACCACGCGCACACCCGGAGAACCGCCAGAGGAGAAGCTCTCCTTATGTGAGCGATTCCGCTTCGGGCTCAGCTTGATGGTCTGCGGAACGCGCTGGCGCTTCACAGTCGGCGCCTGCTGAACGGTCACGGCGGGTGTGGATGGCTCCCAGTTGGGGAGGAAATACGAGATCCCACGCGGAGAAGCTGAGGTAGGGAGACCAAAACTAGACGTAGATGCCACAGCAGGAGAGTTCAAGCTGTAGAAGCTCTCGTGAGAGGCCATAGAGGAAGGGCTTCCGGCGTAGAGGTTCTGGTAGCTCGAGGAGCAGGAGTCGCCAAGAGAGGAGTAAGTTCGAGCCGACGAGCCCATGGGCGAAACCTGCATGTATGGGCTGTTCAAGGACGACGGTACTGGTAAAAAAGATCCTGGCGGAGACGTGCAAGTATCCACGGAGAGACGAGGGCTAAGCTCTGTCAATGGCGAGTAGTAGACGGACATTGGGGATGGAGTCAGCGCGATGCCCGGAACGGGGGGAGACTGGGGAGTTGTGACGAGATCCGGGAATAACGCATGCACCCCCTCCGGGAAAGGAAGGGGCGACAACTCCTGAGGGGTTTGTCAGTCAAGGCAGCGAATGAGTGTACGCGATCTGACCATACCGAAGTATCTTGTGAAGACGATTGGGACATATTGGGCGTAATGATGTCGTTCCACTGCACACATTGACTCTCTGCCGGAGTGGGTGGCGGAAATATATTGGTCCGGGGGTCCACATTACATGCTGGGTAGCTTCCAGGCATGGGCGGCTCGGGCGGCTGCTGTTGTTGAAGGCAAGAAAAATCAGTACAATTACGTCACCCGATCGTAGAAGAAGACGCACGTTATCATAGAGCCAAGGCCAGAAGTCCGAAGGATGGGCACCGGCATCGGAAGGGGAGTAGCCTGAGTGCGGGTAGGTGTGGTCTTCGCTCATATAGAGACGTGGCGGCCGCAGCCAGCTCCGAGGTGGGAGATGAGGTCAAGTCCGGGGAGTCTTATATCTGACCGCTCCGTGGCGGGAACGTGGTCGAACACGATCCGTGCAGGCGGAAGGCGATGAGATTAATCATGGCCGTCCACAGCTTCTGTCGCATTGGAGTGGACAGAGAGTACGACGTCCAAGCTTTGCAGTGGGTTGATGGGATGGAATTCTGGTCGGAAGGACGAACATGACGAAAACACGAGTGGGGAGGGAGGTCTGACGAGTTTGATGCTGAACGATTTCCAGAATGCGTACAGCACCGGACAGGCTCGACGTATCTGGACATGGGTGGGCGAACATGGGGAGGTATTACGAGAAAAGACATGGGCGGATTATGTCCTTTGGCTGTGTCGGAGCGCCTACCCATTCGTCGAGGGCAGTACGGGTGTGAGCGAAGCATTCCATCTCGAATTCGACAACGACGTGAAAGCGTACCGTGGGCAAACCGTGCACGCTGAACGTCTCACATGTCCGACGGTTCCCGGGCTGACATCAGAGCACAGAAGGGGCAGGCAGAGCCCCTGCTGGCGGAGAAATCAGAAGGCTGTGTTCCGTTGTACCTTGCCCCTCCGATATTGAACGCCTTGGGCAAGTTGACGCCCTGGCCGACGCCCTTGCGCCGTTGAGATGATGATATCGTGGACCGGAACAAATCTGCAAGAGGTCCCATCGGGAGAGTCTTCCTGAAGCTAGAAGACACCGAGCTCGTTGAAAACGTGAGGCAGGCGCGTGTTGCTTGATGCATGAATCGTAGATTCTTCAGATGGTATTGCTGGGTAGAATAACTCTTACAGCCTCAGACAGACGCCATGGCAGCAACAGAGTAGGTAGGAGTCGTACGGTTCGGATCTTGTGAAGAGGGGGATCCGACTTGGACTCCGACGATCCTAGTGCCAACGACAGTGTCTGGAGTCGGATGCAGGTGTACACGCCTCAAAAATCATGTCAAATTCAGAAGAGAAGGCTACGTACCACTCACTGCGTGAGGGGGGTCTCTCGGGAGGGGTATCAGAGGCAACGGGAGGCAACAGGAGATGACCTCGCGCAGTCTCATGCAGGGCGTCCGAGACCTGGTGGATGCCTGGGGCTGCCTAACGATACGTCATAGTACATAGTCGAGCTGTGCGTCTGCGTGAATACTATATCTTGGGACTAATACGAGTTTGGCTTGTCTCTGAATGTCTCGGACTCGGGATGCGAGAGAAGATGACAAGTTTGACGCCCGTCCCGACCCGTGCAGGAGCAGCCGCGCTTGTTCGAGCTTGCTTGTGCGCCGTCATCCACTCGCCGTCAACCTTTTCTGCTCCTCTCTGGCTAGACTGGCTGAACCGCATAAAATGGTTGCCTTTACGCTCTCCTGGGACTCTGCGCTTTCATCTCTTGAACGACTTCACTTGTACCCACGAACTATGGTAGCTTTCCGTTGCATCTCCCTCAAGTGCACTCGCGACCTCGCTTCGCATTACATCGACACCTGCTATTCGCCCAAGAGCCTCGCCGATCTCTTCGCTCAGGTACTACTGCAGAACAAGACAAGGCCGCTCCAAGCAACCGGGCACGAACCTCGCAGCGGAGTTGCCAGTGGAACTGGAGTTGTACATTGACCGTCAAGAGGTAAGTCGCGCATCTTCGCTGCTACTCAGCATGTCCCATCGGACACAGGATCCCCATGACCATGACGACATGTTTGTCGATCCCACGACATGCTTCGACTCGACGCACACTTTGCCACACATAGTGTGCCCGTCGTCGACCTCGGCCGCCATAAGGGCGTGGACGATCATGCTCCTGGCGCACCTTACTGGCTGGTGCACACGCGCCCCACAGCTGGATTCACCCCTTCCAGCGTAAGTGTTTCCTTGTGTTACTGGCTGGCATATTACGTCTCCTCTCACAGTTGGACATCCATCCTCCCAGCTGTTCCGCTCGTGTTCTTTCCTCTAGGCTCTCAGTGGCGACAGCACACGTGTGGTATTCTTGACATTTTCTCACCTGTGTCGCCAGCTGTCTGATATCTTACTCCTGACGACATCAACTTGGATTCTATACTGGCCTGCTCTGCGACCACGCTCATTACTAGCCTTATACCAAACATCTCCATGCCGCGACTGGATTGGTAGCCGAGTCCGCTTCGTACGATGGGGATCAGGAGGCCTTACGCCAGGGCTTGATGATGGCTCGATGGCAGCGCGTCTGCGGTACATCGGTTTGTACTTATTCGAATTCGAATCTGTACATGTACAGTATCTACTACTGCAACCGAAAAAAAATACATAAAATTTGGTCTTTACACATCTGCAATCTGTGTAAAGTGGGGAACAAGATGGATCGTATTGCTGTCTAGGCTTCATCCATCCTCAATTTAAGCTTGTCTCGTACCCATGTCAGAGATGACCTCTGAACCAGGACCCGAGAAAACCAGGGGCAACAAGAGATAACCGCGTGATCCTCTGGCTCCCCTGTCGGGACCATCTCTGGACGGGCCGTCCGACATATCCTCTACATGTCTCTGCTCCGGAGAGACCTGTCTCACGCAGTGACTGGTTCTATGTTCCACTCTGGTCTTCGGTGTGTCGTTCCTGGCATTTGGACTGGGTAATGGACGGAAGTCACGTTGTATCTCGAGTTACCGGTGCTTCTGTCGGTGGAGGACAACGAAGTCGAGCGAAGGAGTGGACTAAACTTATATCCGCGCGTTAACCAAGTACTTACTGAATGATAAGCGGGGAAAGGTCGGACTTATGGCTGCAATAAATCTTCTAATAGCGAGTAAGCAAAGTTTGTAATCGGCCAATAGACCATACTAAGCAATCTCAAGTCATGCCACTTCTAGGGCTCTTAGGCTTCCTTTGACCGCGCAGGTCGCGACAGCGACGACGACGACGACCTCCCTCTCATCATAACATGCCTCGCGTACCATCTGTGTCGCCCGCCACGGGCAAGCAAGTCCCCTCGCATTTCATACACACTACGGATGCTCAATTCGTCGACAACGCCGGTCGCACCGTCCTCCTCCGCGGCGTCAACCTTTCTGGTGCAGACAAGGCCCCTGTCGGCGCACAGTCGCAGTCCTTGGAAGGATTCTGGGAAGCTGGGGAGAGAGGAGATGCGAGCTTCGTCGGACGACCTCTCCACCTCGATGACGGCTCTGCGGATGTGCACCTTACGCGTCTGAAGGGCTGGGGCTTCAATATGCTGCGCTATGTGGTCACTTGGGAGTCCCTGGAGCACGCAGGACCGTGAGTATCCGTTGTAATAATTCAATGAACAGAGACTCATCCTGTGCAGTGGCACGTACGATTACGAGTTCATGGACTACACGGTCCGTGTACTCCGGAAATGCAAGGAGTATGGCTTCCGAGTGTACATGGACCCCCACCAAGACATTGTGAGTGTCCTCTTGTTCACGATCATCGCTGCCCCGGAGTTGTGCTAACGTTATGTTATCCTACAGTGGTCGCGCTTTTCCGGTGGTTCTGGTGCACCATATTGGACCATCCTGGCATGCGGCATCAACCCTCGCAACTTTACGGCAACCCAGGCTGCCATTGTGCACTCAGAGTACCCTACACCTGCCGATCCCACACCCGCCGAACTCCCCGCTATGATCTGGAGTACAAACTATGGCCGTCTTGCATCACAGACCCTCTTCACCCTCTTCTTCGCCGGTCGCGAGTTCGCACCAAAATGCATCATCGACGGCCAGAACATCCAGGACTACCTCCAACAACACTACATCGCAGCCATGGGTCAACTCGCGGACAGGATACGTGATGCGGGAGACCTTGTGGATGAGTGCGTCATTGGCTGGGACAGCATGAACGAGCCATTCGAGGGCTTCTGCGGTTATGCCGACCTGAACACGGTCCCGACGAAGCAGGGCTCCACGCTCAAGAAGGGTCCTTTCCCGTCTCCTGCGCAGTCCCTTCGCCTAGGCATGGGTGCAGCTCAGACCGTCGACAACTGGACGTTTACATCTATGGGGCCGAAGCGGGAGGGCACGGTTACCATCGACCCACAGGGCATGAAACTATGGGCAGATCCCCAGAGTGAGCCCGGCGGTGTGCATCCGAGGTGGGGATGGAAGCGTGACCCGGGTTGGAAGCTTGGAACATGTGTATGGGCGCAGCACGAGGTTTGGGATATCGAGAGTGGCGCGGTGCTCGCGCCGGACTACTTCCGCTACCTCGTGAACGGAGACGAAGTCGCGTTCATCGACGACTTCTGGCGATCGCACTTCCAGGCGTTCGCAAACCGCATACGCGAGTCTCATCCCGAGGCCATCCTCTTCGTTGCTCCTCCCGTCTTCGTCCCTCCCCCTCAGCTGGACGAGCGCTACCTGAAAGGGCGGTGCTGTCTGTCGACGCACTACTACGACGGCCTCACGCTCTTGACGCGTCATTGGAACTGGTTCAATGCGGATGCACTAGGCATCATTCGCGGGAAGTACTCGTCCAACCTGCCCGCGGTAAGGATCGGCGAGAAGGCTATCCGCAAGTCGATACAGGAGCAGCTTGGCTACCTGAAAGACGATGCGAAGATTCTCGGCGCGTACCCTACCATCATTGGCGAGATAGGGATCCCGTACGACATGGACGACAAGAAGGCGTACGGGTACACGGACGACGGCAAGTACAAAGGCGACTTCTCGAGTCAGCAGAAGGCGCTCGATGCGAGCATGAACGCCGCGGACGGCCCGAACGCGCTCAACTACACGATCTGGAACTACTGTCCCGACAACTCCCACGAGTGGGGCGATGGCTGGAACATGGAGGACCTGAGTTTGTGGAGTCACGACGATCTCAAGCCTACGTCGCAGTACAGGATGGGAGCGAATGGCTCGTCAGCGGCCTTCTTGCTGAAGCATGGCCATACCAGCGCTCTTCCTTCTGCAGCCGCGTCTTCTGTCTCGCTCGCCACGTTGACGCCTGGGGAGACTTCTTCCGACGAGACCGTCGTCTCCAAGCCCTCGCTGGTGTCGTCTGTGTCGGACTGGGACAACGTCTACGACTTCCTCACCGACGGCGCTCGTGCAGTCAAGGCCTTCTGCCGTCCCTACCCCACCGCTGTCGTCGGCGTCCCCATCGACATCCAGTTTGATATCTCGAAGGCAGAGTTCAAGCTCAAGATATCCGTGCGTCCTGAGGATGCACCGCAGAGCGCACGGCTAGGACTCTCCTCCCCTGACTCAGAGAGCCCCGACGAGGCGGAGCTTCCTACGGAAATCTACATCCCCATGGTGCATTACGCCAGCGACAAGGTGCTCTCCGACGTTCAACGGATCACCTCGCCATTGTCCGGGTCCGTCACGCCGAGTGTGGCAGACGATCCGTTGTCCAAGTCACCCGACCTCTCCCGGTTCCCGCATGACCTTACAGCCGACCCGCTTCGACTATCATCATACGGGTCCTCGCTCCTCTCGCTCAATGTGAACGTGTCCGGAGGCCGATGGGCCGTCTCTGGCCAGACATTGAAGTGGTGGTATCCCGTCCCCGCGACTGGGACGCACGAATACACCATCACCGTCAAGCGCGCGGGCGGGGTCATCAAGACGGCCGAGGAGGGCGGGGCCGCATGCACGTCGTTCTGGAGATGGTGCCTCGACGGGTGCTGTAGCATCATGTAGGTGGTCACGGAGGGGGGACGTTCTTGTTTTGCCTGTGCATATTGACACTTGCTTTCTCACATCTTGGATGGATACACGCTTGTACTATAGACATTGTATTGGATCAGACTTGTCGTGATGCTGCATATGCCGATGCTTCTGTGTGGTCGCATGAAGACGACGCGCATACCTATGACTAGTACCGTATGTGCGCATGAGCTACGGGTCTCCTGAGCGAGCATTTGACAGTTTATCTCTGTCCTGAAGTATATGAGAAGTGTACAATAGTAAGCTATCGCATCGATTGACCCCGGAAGAACGCTGAGTGTGTTTCATCTTGACGTGGAAGAGGAGGTCGGCATTTCGATACCTCTCTCCGTATCCTTTGGTCCTTCTGTAACCATCCTGCATGTCCGTCATGTAAGCGCAAGTAGGGGTATGCTTGGGCCGCTCAGAACGTACCACGGCCACACATCGTGCAGTGTGCTCCCTTCAGGAAACCGCTTATTCGTCATCTTTCTTCATTGCATCCAGCTTCGAAGACGACAGGTCCGTCCACCGAGTCCCGCACCTTCCGAAACGCCGGCTCGACTGAACTCCAGGAGGACCACGTTTCGTCGAGGGCAAAGACGTCGCATACTTGTCCCGAACCATCTTCGGGCAGCTCGAAGCATTCATGGTATTGAAGATACGTCAACCGACTACCGAAACGCGACGCGCGAGCCTCCAGAGCGGCCGCAATTTGTTCAGCATGGGTGACGAAGAGCGAGACTGCCTTATCTCCCGTAGGCAGCACCGGTGGCAACACGAACATGTGAGTCCAGCAAAAGTCAAGGGTCAACCGTTCGAGGCGCGGGCATACGACATCGTCTGCTGTGGTATCGTCTGCGGGTTTGAGCAAGTCGAGTGCATCGAAGCCTTCGTTGCCGGCGGATATGGTGAGGGACTTGAGATGTGACAAGACAGGAAGTAGGAGACATAGCTTTGACTGGTGGCGATATCGATCCCCCGACATATATGTCAGACTTGTCAGAGAATGTCTAGATCGGAAGGCATCGCGTAGCACGTCGATCTTATCAAAGTTCCAGGAGGTTTCGATGTGGACGCGTTGTTCCCCACATACGTAACATTCCAGCGCGTCCTCGGATGATCTTCTGTTCAACAGCAACGCCACGCTATCAACGTCTGAGATGAGAGGGTCTGCAAGCACCCGACATTGCAAGCATTCTTTGAGGCCTTCAAAGTCGCTGGATGAGCTATAGAGATCGCGGATATGGATGCAAGCGGTCGGTGCGAGAACAATATACGGCATGAGTGCAACGATCCGTGATGCCCAGTCGTCTATGCGGAACCGATTCAGAGCAGGAAGAGAGACCGCCTGGAATTCGGGGGGAGGGAATTCATCGGCGTCCGGTAATACCCCGGTAAGCTCGAGCCGGACGAGCTCTGGACATCCTGCCAGCGCGTACAGCAGATCTTCGATGTCGGTTTGAGGATTCTCGTGCTCGCTCCCCGTGTCGTCGTCTTCGTATCGGTCCAGTTCCACACTTTGGACGGATGGAACAGCGATCTTGGGGAACAAGAACGCTGGTACATGGACGTGTCGTAGGCGGGGGATGACATCAGCGGGCAGAGGCTCCACGTCCAGCTGGATGTTATCGTACTCGCATACTTGATCGCATCCTTCACATTCGTGGCAGTTACAGTAGCAATCGCATTCCTCTGGTTTGTACTGGACCATGAGCTCCGTGAGGACCGGCATGCCGTTGCGGAGTGTGCGATGGAGGCAAGTCACTTCAGCAGTGACCGCAGTATGCACCGTGAGCGAGGTGATCCTCCAGAGCTCCGAACCAACGGTCACGGATAACGCTTCGGTGTAGTGGAAGAAGACTGGTTGGATGGGAAGAAGCCGGGATCTCTCCAGAATAGCGGCAAGGTAGTCGGGAGATCGGGGGAGCCCACCATACGCATGGAAGCACGCGCCTCCTATCGCATCGACCCAGAACTCGGGTGTAGCGAGGAGTACTCGACGCCAGTGGCGGCATACGTGAGCAAGGCTGTAGCTTTTCCAGTTGTGCCATGCGTGCGCGAAGATAAGGGAGAGGAGTTCGTTGGGGAGGCAATGTATGGGCGCAGCGAGGTTGTGTATTGCGAGGAGTGCGAGTGCTAACTTCCGATACTCTTCAGCTCTTGCCAGAGTCCAAGAGCGTATCTCGGACCCAACAAGTCCAGACAGGCACCTGCGGTCCGCCGCCGGAAGAATGGTCGCAAACTCAGGGAATGGCAGGGTGTCCGGAGCTTGGATGCCGGCCATCTGAGTAACAAGTCTCTGTCAACTCTATTCTCAATTGAACAAAATGGTGCATATCTCATAACTCACAGCGGAACAAGAGAATCGGAGAGAGAGAGAGCAGGCGAAGTAGAAAACGAAGTCATGCCATCAGGAGAAGAAAAACAGTGCGCTTATGATGACTAAGCGCCTCGTACTTAGCTACATAGTGCGCTTCAGCCTCATGCGCACTAATTCGCATATGAACCAAGAAAATGACTGAACTGGAGACGTAACTAAGGCACCCGCATGAGACTAAGATATATGCCGAACCAACAGCGATGCCGCGTGCTCGTCTAAGCCGCCATGTCCTCTCTCAGCTACAAGTTGTGGTTCCAGGGCCCGGCCTGCAGTACGGTGACGGTTCGCCTGTGCGTCGGTCTGCACTCGGGCGCTGCGAGCGCGTCGCGCGAGTCCAGCGAGACAGCGACTAGCACTGCTCAGCCAAGAAGCGCATAGAGACGCGTGCATGCGTCCGGCACCGCCGCATGTACGAGTACGGCCCAGATCTGCAACACGACCTCGACTGCATGCAACAGCGGCGGTTCCAGCGGGTGCGAGGCGAGGAAAATATCACGGTCGAAAGTGACATACGGTGATCACATAGGAATAGAGATAGTAGAGGTCACGATCGCGGTCGCAGACGGAAGAGAGCCTGGGTCTCCCAGGGTGGACTGGTGCCTTATGTTCGGTTCTCAGGGCGAAGGTGATGGCGTTCGGCCCGAAATACTTGCCCAGCGTTTTGAGGGGAGAAAGAGTAAGGGCGAGCAAGGGTGGTCCCTCATGAACCCCTTGTCGAAATTTAGAAATGAACACCCTCGTGACGCGCCTGGTCTTCCGGTGGATCATATCAAATCGTGCGCTTCCGAAGGGTCTGCATACTCCGGCGCAACGTCCGATGTAGCTGTGCGATCTAGGTGTCGACACGGACAGTGCGCACGGTGATCCTCCAGAAGCTGAAGAGTACGGGATAGCGTCGTCGGAAAATGAATGGACCTCTGTCATATAGGGAGGTCGTATAGGAAGAGGCTGTGATCGCTTCAAGATGGCTGCGATGTACTCGGGGGATCACAGTACTCCCCATGCGGAACATACTCTCCTTCCACCGCGTCGTGCCAGAACTCCGGGGTGGCGAGTGCAACCTGACCCCAATTGCGGCATATGTGAGCGAGACGGAAACTCTCCCGATCTCGTCACGAGTGAGCGAAGATACGGGACGGGAGTTCGCCGGGGGAAACGATGGATTGGGGCGACACTGTTCCCGACTTTGGGGAGAGCAAGCGCGAACCTGCGATGCTCGTAGGCCTTAGCGAGTGCCCACGAGCGTATTTCGGTGTCAGACAAGCAACACGTTACGTCGGTCAGCCGGGAGTAGAGTGGACGCGAAGTCGCAGAAGAGGTCACGCGTGATGGTAGGCCATCTAGCGGGGGGTTGTTAGGTTGCTGTCAGCTGAGCAAAGTTCAAATTGTAATACCTGTACCACTCACAGTCACCAGGTGTCTCCTTGTCAAATTCTTGTGCACTACGCCATCCAAAATATGGTCTTGTGCATTCCGCAAGGCCGTGTCGGGTAATGACACCGGTCGGAATCCGGATCTCTGTCGTATCAACGCGGAGCAACGAATAGACATCTATTGCAACACGGAACCGTCTCACCAGCTCGAAGAGGCTACCGGTCGCTCAACAGAAGTGACAACATCCAGACCTTCCGTTGATCTCACATCCTCATCACACCTCCGCATCCACGGTATAGGCCGTCGACTCGTCCCCCTCAGAAGTCTGAGATATCCCCGTCAAGGACTCAGGGAAGTCCATCGAGAGGCCCACAGACCCGACAATCCTCGCGAAGGTGAGCGTCTCTGAGATGCCACTGAAATCCTGGTTGTCGGAGTTGAGGGGATCCCGCGAGTCCAGCTTGAGCGCGTCCTGGTTCGCGGACTGGAGGTCGAGCAGGAAGCGCGAGACGAGCACGGCGGTGGCGCTGCATGCGTTATGCTCAGTATGAGGGGAATGGGTTTGCTGGACGCGGATGTGCAACACAACACGTACGGTTCGGTAAACTCGGTGACAAAGCTGACCGGGTCGAACGCACCGACGACCTGGTTGCGAGATGAGTACGACGAGCAGAAACGGACACAACGAGAATCTCACCGAGATCAACGTGAAAACCAGATGCAAGATGTTAAGGATGAGGAGGACGCTATGATCGTATCGTGAGTATCGGGCGCTACAGAGAGAGTAGGTCATACCTACACGAAATATATGGTCCCTTTAGCAGTCGAGTAGGTCAGACATGCAGTATGGGGATAGACCGGAAGACCACTCACCATCACGTAAAAGTACGGTTGTGAAGGACAGCAGGTTCCGAGAGCTGTCGAGGTTCACCAGGTTTCTTCGCGGCAAGGTGTACCAGGTGACGCAGAGGAGTATCAAGTCCGCGGCCATCAGGGTTCCCCGAGAGGCAATCGTCACTGGTAGTCAAGTTAAATGCATGGTCAAATATCATACATTCGGAAGGAACATACAGCTGTGAGATTGAGTTGTCAGAGTAACCTAGGCATTATGAGGGACGATACTCGCCTCTTAGCCATGGAAGGGGTGAGGTCGACTCCGGCACTGCAGCCGAACGTGGGGTCGTTGTACCCATCCAAGTCGAAACCGTACTGAACCTGAAAGCAACGAGTTTCAGAGAGTGGACTAACTCAACACCGGCTGTGCTCTCACGAAGTTGACAGCGAGCGGGGTGATGCCAAGCAAGAAGACGAAGATAGATAATATCAAGTTCTTCCCACTCAGTGCGAATGCTCGTAGAGCGGAGAAGGCTGATAAATTGGTCATTAGGAAGTAATCCAAGTACAGACTTCGTGACGACTGACCAGCCCAAGGAAGAAACTGGATCCAGCTGATCGCAGCCTCTCCTTTGACCAGAAGCGAACAACTATGAGAAGCTCTGGTGAGTTCTGTCGCGCTCGCAGGACGGATGTATTACCTCTGACAACTACGTAAACAATTGAACGGGTGAGATTGGCTCAAACACACCTTATCTGACATGGGCACGAATTCGCACATGATGAGGATATAGCTGATCAAGGCGAGATATCTGTTCAGGAAGAACAGGATAGATGCGCCCGTCCACTTCCCTCGCCAGAAGAGTTTCACCTCCTGCCCGAAGGTGATGAGGTACTCGTAGACAAGAAAGGCTAATGGACAACTCGAGAGTGAGATCGCGTTTAGCCCTCATGCTCAACCTGCTCACTTGTGCCTGCGAATGTGCAGCAGTTGTCGACGAAGCTGATCAGTGTATGGTTGGTCAGCAAGTATCCACAAGCATCGACAGGAATACGCTCACAGATTCTCGTACACGAGAACGAGTCCATCTGAAGAGTCCGATGCCATGACAGGGTCGTGAGGATGCACGATACGAGGGGAGACGTCTGGGAGGGTTCGCTATATAACGATACGGCAGCGATGTGGAACCAGTTCTTCCAGAACCCGACACTCCGCATGACCGCAGCTGATGAGCCGTGCATGAGGATTGAAGATGCGATAAGTATGGGCTTCGCGAGCGCATCGCCCGCGGCGACCCATTCACTTGTATACCCGCGATTCCGGAGTGCCAACAGTAGTGATGCTGTGTGAGCATAATTAGGATGCTTATTCGAGGTTTCTACTATTACCAATGTGAGCTTGTGGGACCACGGAGGGTGACTATATGCGGATCTGAAATCTCTATTATGCCGATGCGGTCGTAGCAGGTGGGTCGGTGGGAGGAGAAGAAGCGTCTTGAGATCCGCTCGAGGAGTCTAATGGGTATGATGGAGGATTCGGAGGCTTCTTGGTGAGGTCAATGAAGGGTAGGGGCACAGGCGTACCCTCGAACTCCGCCCACCCGCCTCGCAAGCCGATTTCCACGACGCGTTGCAATATCCGGGCCAACTCGTCATGTCTGTGAGACAGCAAGAGCCATGAGCATGGCGGAGCGAGCATGGAGGAAGGACAGACACGCACCGCATCGATTCCTCTGTCATCCGTTCCTCATGTTCCCTCGCCATCGTATCTAACCGCCTGGTGAGACCCTCCACACTCTGTTTAAGCTCGTCTAGTTGGTCGTCCACTGCGTCCCTGCGTTTCGTCGTATTTCGTGAGGATCGCCACGTTTCCCCCAGTATGAGCCCAGCCGCTACTGTGAACAGGAAGCCTTCCGCAAGCGCATTTGCGCCGTTCTCAATGGCTCTGCGAGGCACGGACAGTCAGGACGTGTCACTGTAACACGAATCACACCACGTACTTCGTCTCTGAGAGCGGACGAACGTGCTTCGCAGGTTCTCCCAGGAGGTTCGTTCGCATCCTTACCTCGGTCTGGTACATGCGCTGCGCGAGACCGACACAGATCGAACGGAACTTCTCATGCCTGCCACGGGCAACATCAGAACGCGTTGCGCACATACGAAGCACTACAACAAAAACTTACTGCTTCGCCTGGACCTTGATCTGGTTGCTTATGGGTTTGGCTAGCGTCTTGCACCGTTCAGAGCAGGAAAGAGCTAGCCGCCGTCTGGACTCACTCGGATGAGAAGTGACGCGATCTTCGCGGTGGCCATGGTCGAAGTGGAAGGCGACGAGAGCAATCAAGCTAAGGCTGGATGTCGAGTGCAGTGGTGGCTTGCATGGAAGGAGGACGGCGGGGTCGTGGCAGACGGCGAGGTCGCAGCGGTTTCAGCCGAGCGGCCTCGTCACCGTCGCGTCCGTCGGCGAAGTCGCAAGCGCCCAGGCTTTCTTCCTACCACCACCACGGTTCGGTATATGTCTTGAGTTCTCGTGTCTTATGGTGTACAAAATGAACGGCGACGCGGTTATTCTATATTCACGGATGTCTCGGACAAAGCTGACATTCACAACTCAGTTTCCAGCTCCTAACACGGTCGACTACGAGATGTCGATACGTCTGGAACGGCTTCGCGTACAAGAGGCTCTGAACGCGCGTGACATCGCTGTTGGACGTCTCGCAGATGTCTGTGCTTCCGTGCGCGAGAAGACCAACGCCGTCGACACTTTGCGCGAGGAAAGAGAGAGGCTTCGGAAGCAGTTGGAGATGTTGGAATGCAAGGACCATGACAAGGAGAATCTGAACATATCCGTCAAGGCCGAGGACGAGGACGCACGCGAAGTAAGGGATCCTATCGGGGCTGTGGAGAGTCGCTTCGCTCTATTGCAGGTTGCCGATGCCAGGCCAGACGATGTCGGAAACAATCTCAAGGTGCGAGCCAAGTCGAGCCTATGTCCTTCTCTACATACTGACCAGGCAGCAGATGCATCATGAATGCGACTTCAACGCAACTCAGGCCAGCAACATACTCACAGACATGTCAAACGTCCCTGCTAATCCCCCGAAACCACCGTCAAGTCCCTTCAATGTGTTGAGTCCTCTGACCGTGGACGCACCCGACTCTCCATGGACACCGCTTGAAGGCCACCGTCAGGTATGTCTCTGTAGGTGTATTTCGACCTTGCTGAAATGCTCGCGCAAGATCATGCTACCAACTCTCAATACTGCGGAGAAAATTGAAGCCCGATACGCTGTCCTCGCATCTCTCCCTCTTCCCTCGGGCGTGCCCCATGACGCACTCACCCCCATCTTGATACCACCCCCGTATGGCCTGCATGATTTCATTGGCACCACGTCCGGGGTGCGATTGTCTTCATATGCCGACCTTACTTCGGTCACTCAAACACTCCTTACAGCTCTTGCGATACCAGTACGTGCTGTCACTACTGTCTACTGCGAAACATAGCGCATACATGCAGGTTGGGCAACTATCGCGTATTCCAACAATCGACGACGACATGGTGTCCAGACCGCGAGGAGCATGGCTACTACCTGACGCCCATCTTCAAGTGTAGCACCAACCCGCGGGTCAACACAGCTCACCGATGGACCGCTGTCGACATCGATGCGACGCTGGATGCTAACACAGGTGAGCCTCTTTGCGAGCTTGTCGGAAGACTGCTGCACGTCATCCGTAGAATGCTTCTTCAACAAGGATGGCAAATGGTACTACGCCGGCATCTACAAATCGTTCCGCCTCGAAGACCTCTGCACGCAAGAATGGGAATGTCTCTCCACTGAGGTACGTTACCGATCCGTCATGCATAATGTATGCCCGTCATAGTATCTCGCATCGCATTGCTGGACCGTTCCTGCTATAGACCTCGCAGGCTATCGTCAAGGAGACGCTCGCGGCACGCAAGAACACCTGCCCGCAGAACCTCTACGAGACCAGCCAGCTCTACTCCGCCGGCGCGCTCAAAGTCGCCTGCATCGGGCTGCAATGCATCGGGTTCAACAATACACTCTATCGCGGCCTCCTCGAGCACGCCGCGCTTTGCACGCATACAGGCAAGTGGCGCGTCCCCACTGGCGGCTACAACAACTCTGTCAGCCCTGGCCCTGGCCCCGGGCTCGGTCTCGCTTCCCCCGTTGGAACGACTTGGAACGGCCCTGGGAGTCCGGTCAACCTGGTTCTGTCGCCGCCTCAGACGACGCAAAGCGCGAACGTAGGCGTTATTGGACGACCGCCTGCGGGCTCCCAGCCTCAGCCTCAGCCTCAGCCGCCGACTCCGACTCCGACTCCGCCGTACCGCATCTTGCAGCATGACACGCCCGACTTCTCTGCGAACTCTGGCGAGCGGCTTGCTGGGACGACGTAACGAAGGACTTGGGACTTGGGATCGTGGCGTGTCTGTGGTGTCTCTTCTGGTGTTCTCGGATCCTTGTACCAACCCTGATGAGCCTTGTATGATTCTGTATCTTACTCATGCTGCTATAATAATCCAATCCATGAGACCCATGAACGCAATGCGGTCTCATCGGAGAACCCGTTTGCCGGCCTTATCGGACCATGCAAATGTTCAGATGATACGAGCTGACGGGAGCAATCATTTGCGCAGCGTCCAGCGTCATTGTCCAAGTGCCATCTGCATCGGGTATAAAAGGATGTCCCCGCACCATCGCGACCCAATACGACAGCGAAAATGGACTGGCAAGACCCCGAGACCGCGAAGAAGTACAAGGAGAAGGCGGAGACCCTCACCGGCCCCTTCGCACTGCAGCTCGTCCGACAGTGCGGCCTCGACCGTGTCGATGGCAGCTCAGAGCTCGTCATCCTCGACAACGCGTGCGGCACGGGCATCGTCACACACCACATCTACGAGACGCTGTCTCCCGCTGCGAAAGCAAAGCTGCAGGTCGTGTGCGGAGACTTGTCGCCGTGGATGGTGAAGAGCGTGCAAGAGCGCATCGGGCAGAACGGGTGGGCGGGCGCGAGCGCGAAGGTCGTCGACGCATGGGTACGTCCCTGACTTGCCACTCGGAAGGAGAGGAGCTGACGGCCCGCGCAGAGGATGGACCTGCCGTCGAACCACTTCACGCACGTCCTCACGAACTTCGCTCTCACCGACTTCGCCGACTCGCGCGCGTTCCTCGCGGAGTCCTTCCGCGTCCTCCGTCCGTCCGGTGTCCTCGCGCTCACGATCTTCGAGCGCGTCGGGTGGCACCCTATCGCCGCCGCGGCAATTCAGCGCATCCCCAGGGCCCCGCGCGTGCCGACGTTGAAGGAGCGTATTGGGGACTCGCTCGACGACTGGACCGACCCGGTGTTCATTGCGGAGGAAATTCGGAAGGCGGGATTTGAGGATGTGCAGACGGTCTTGCACACGAACGTGTCGAAGATACCCAATGCCGAGGAGTATTTGAAGATCCACGGCGAGTTGACCGTGCTTGCCCGTGCCTGGACCGAGGAGGAGAAGGCGAGGGTCAGTCCGCATTTCCACGCGGTACTGCTGGAGGAGCTGAGGAGCAGATTTGGAGATGGAGAGATCTCCTTGGAGTGGAGAGCATGGGGAATTACCTCTAGAGTTCCCGCGAACAAGTCATGAGCATCTTTGACCAACTTCCTTCTTGTAGTGAAATACATTCGCCATCTTCAACGTGAGGAAGGCTTGACGAATCATTGCATCACGTATACCGCGATAAACCGACGTTGAAGATGACTGGAATTAGTCGTATGGTGAATCTGGAAACATGTAGAGTAAGTATACACGTACTAGTAGTGCTCGAAGGAGAGTTAAGGTAAGTACATAGGTACTTATGTACGTAGGGGTGCAAGAAATGTGGGATTTAGCTTATTGAAATAATTACTTTGCGGTAATCACATTTGCTTACACGTAATAGTAGTATTCCGCGAAGGGTATCGTCAAGGGATATGTTCGTCCACTCTAACCTGCAGTAATGTTAAGTAAACTATAAAGAACATCGTCTTTTGTGATAAGTATCCTTATACTTATCAGCAGGAAAGGTTTGGCCTTTCTAACACGCCTAGTTGATATTCTGTTCAAGATTCCAGACCCTCAGAACGAGACTTATGAAACTGCATGATGCTAACCTGTCGTAGTCTGCAAGAAATTGGCCTCGAGAAGGCCTCGAGAAAAGGATGCGTTCGTTGTAGCACATGACCGTGCTCACGCGTGACAGATGATGTAAGCGGCGAGCTGTCCGCGTATGGCTTGCACGGTACGGCGAGCTCACCGTCTTGACTCCCGACCACTACCGTCTCTCTAATCTAGAGCTACATTACGCTGACTATGCTATTTGATATCCTACCGCGCGCTCTTCAATTGCTGCTGGCGTCTTCGCTCTGGTCGCCGTCTCCACAGAGCCCACCGGATACCAGGTTACGGTTCGAATTACGCCACGAGCATGCTCTGTCCAACACATCGCGAGTTGTATTCTCGGATGTAGCACCATCTGCAGATTTTGCTCTGGGTGGCTCTTCGATACGTGCGAAGCGGACTACCGTTCACAAGCCGGTGTCACAGGCATTGTCGGGAGTTAGGTTTCGTGGTGGTGACCTTACGTGGGATACAACGGAGGTCGACGGGCCAGACGTTCAGGACAGAGAGGCACTTCTACTACTCGCCAAGATTGCCAACAATGCTTACACGGCGT
Source organism: Lentinus tigrinus ALCF2SS1-7 (assembly GCF_003813185.1). NCBI lineage: Eukaryota > Fungi > Basidiomycota > Agaricomycetes > Polyporales > Polyporaceae > Lentinus > Lentinus tigrinus. Next base: position 134,867 of record NW_027137960.1, read on the forward strand.
CCGGAGCAAAGGATTGGTACGATATTGGACCAGATTGGAACAATGTGAGTGCTCCTACAGCTGGTGTGCCTTGGCTAGGTGTTCAGACGTTACAGAGTTATCCCTTCGGGTGGGAGCCCGATGCGGATGGTTTCCGCGGTCATGTCTTTGCCACCCCCGACAACTCGACGGTGATTGTCTCCGTGAAGGGAACGTCTATCTTCTGGCCGGTTGGCGGAGGTGGTCCGACGCAGCGCAAAGACAAGCTGAACGACAACCTCTTGTTCTCGTGCTGCTGCGCTCGTGTCGGACCAACATGGAGCACCGTCTGCGGCTGCTACGAAGGTGGCTACAAGTGCGATCAAGACTGCTTGGAGAAGAGTCTCGCTGAAGAAAGCTTGTTTTACTCCGTCGGAATTGTGAGTAACCCACTGCAGTCTGCTCCCTTCGTTGTTGACGCCTCTGGCAGAATTTGTACAACAATGTCACCTACATGTACCCCAACGCTAATATCTGGATGATCGGTGGGTGTCATCGTTGCCACGTGCCCTCGCACTCGCCCTGATGCTCCCGCTCTTCAGGGCATTCCCTTGGCGGTGCGCTTGCCTCTCTAGTTGGCATAACCTTTGGCGTTCCGGTTGTCGCATTCGAAGCACCAGCAGAGCGACTTGCTGCTTCAAGACTCCACCTTCCATCTCCGGTACGCTTGATCCCCTATCACATCTTCGCTGGGTAACTCATCCACGCCCAGCCGTCTACTCATCACGTAACCCACGTCTACAACACCGCTGATCCCATTCCCATGGGAACCTGCACTGGTGTGTCTTCGACCTGCGCCATAGTGGGGGTTGCGCTCGAGACGCGCTGTCATCTCGGGCAAGTCATCCGTTACGACACTGTTACCAAGCTCGGATGGAGCGCAAACATCATCCACCACGGGATTCAGGCCGTCGTTGACGGTGTGCTGTCAAGGGACGACATAAACTGGGGTGAGAAGGATGGCGAGAACCGCACCGTGCCCGCGCTGACGATCGAGGACGACTGTGTGGTGAGTTTGATATGTGCGGCGGACTTCGTGGCAGATACTTGTGCTGACATGTCGTAGGACTGCTTCAACTGGGAATTTGGGTATTATCGCAACGTATCCCGGGCAGGATGCGGTAACCGCATCTATTGACGACATTTCACGACATGACATAGAGATGACCGTTGATTATGTACTAATAATATTCCTCCGCCTCCTCTAATTCTGATCTCGACTTTGGCTTGAACCGGAATCCGCTGAAATCGGTAGGACCGTCCACCAGATCTCGCAGACGCTGCAAGCTCGGCTCCAATGCACAGCCGTCAAATGCAGAACAGTGAAGCTAGACGGATCGGGATTAGGCGTTTGTGAGTTGCTCTCGTACATTTCCAAGTACTTCAGGCGGATCCCGTGCGATGCGAGAGCTGACAGGGAGGTTTCGATTTGAGAACAACGCTCGATGAACTTGGCAAGGACTTCTGGTGCGACCGTCTCCCCGCCACTCACAGCATCTGCCGCTGGGTAGATATCCGAGCAGAAGCCGAGGACCAATTCTTGCAGGTATCTGCATGCGACCTCGTCCTGACCAGGGCGGTTTGCTCGAGGCAGGAGGTCGTTGAGCACCTCCCATACGTCCTCGCCATGGAGCATCAGGCGGGTCAGATGGACGAGGTCACGAAGCAGGGGCCGGCACTGCCCTGGCCCGAATCCAGTCTGGCACAATGCGAGTGTCGTCACGGGGGAGTTGCGGAAGATGTCCGCGAAGCGAAAGATGCCCCGCTCGCTCAGGCTGTACAGGCGTTCCGCCCCTTCCGCGTAGCATCGAACGACGGTACTTCCCGTGTAACTTGAATCCATATCCACTCGGTCCACTACTGCGAGTGACGCGCTCGCAGGGCCCGAGCGCAGCCAGTTGTCTGCGGGATTGTTGCGTTGATATTCGCAGACATGTATGTGGGCAGGGGAGCAGAGGAGGTACCGGAGGAGTAGAGCTACCCTTGACCCTTCGTCGGATATCCGAAGCGTTGTCAAAGAAGGGAGAGGGACCAGACTCGCCTCGTCAGGAGGTTCGTCCGACAACAAAACAGTGGACAACTTGAGGGTGGAAATCGCCGGGCATTGCCTGAGTGCGGACAGTAACTCCCCGCAGTGCATCCCAGGGTTGCCGTGGAAGGGCGTGTCCCTCTGCAAGTCAACGTGCTCCAGGGAGGGTACGGCGAGCTGAGGGAACGTGAAGCTGGGCACTTCGATGTGTCGCAGACGGGGGACGAGAGCTGGCAGCAACGCGTCGGCGACGAAGTCCTCGTCCTCAGATCCGTAGAATCCGCACTCAGAGGTCTCGCAGTCACACTCCTGCGGCGGTTGGTAGGGGATGACCAGCGTCTCGAGTGCCGGCATGCCGTTTCGCAGTAGTCGAAACAACCCCGCGACGTCCTCGACAGTATGGAACCCGCGGACAGTGAGTGACCTGATCCGCCACAAGTGCGGACCGAGCGACCCGTGCAGGGTGCTGTCGAACGTGTCGAACGACGGCTCGATGGCGTGGTTGCCCGACCTCTCCAACAAGGCGGCAATGTACCCCCGCAAGTCGCGTGGCCGTCTCGCCGAGATGGTCAGGGTGTCCCGTCTTGCTGCATTCACCCAGAACTCCGGCGTTGCAAGAACGACAGAGCGCCATCGACGACAGACATGAGCCAGACGGAGGCTGTTACGATCATGCCACGAATGGGCGATGACGCGAGAGAGGACTTCATTGGGGAGGCAGTGGATTGGGGCAACGGTGTTGCATATGGTAAGAAGAGCGAGAGCAAAGCTGCGGTACTCATCGGCTCTCGCAGCCGTCCATGAGCGTATTTCAGCTGTAGTCAGACCAGCAAGGGAAGCGCGGTCTGCTCTTGGAAGCATCGACGCGAAGTCTGGGAATGGGAGGCCATCTTCAACGTTTGCTGTAGTCATCTCTGCACGGGTTCGTAAGGTTTGGAGGAGAGACAACAATTACAGGAGCATTCACCTTGGTTTCGCGCCTCCGACAAAACTGAGAACGAAGGAAGAAGGAAAGATTGAAGAGATTGCGATGGATTGGGTTCGGGCCAGTAGTCACGACTGTGAAGGTGACTCATGGTTGCCATGTGTCTCGAGGCATCTCTTCGGACCACTAACTGTCAGGTCACCTACGAACGCCCAAAAGTGCTTGTACTTTCTTCTGCGCCGCAACAACACCGATCGCGATAGCGTCCGCCTGTGACCGCTACACATATTATTGTATTAAAGTTATCTATGCCGCGCGTGGTGTTTCTTATCGTCTTGAAAAACTACGTTGATGGGTGCAGCGATATCAGTCCAACAGGCAGTGTCACATTATCAACAAGGTACTAACCTTTAACCACCGAAGACGACAGGACAGGACCATCTCAGATCTACCCGTGCGCTCATGTCAGGGCATCAGAACCTGGTCAGTAACCGATCCAGCCCTGGGGCACGAAGTTGGGACGTCTTCGAGCAGACTACAAAGTGGGATATATCAACCTTTGAGTTGACATCTTGAGTGATACTTCAGCGATTGATGCGACGTTGCTAGTCACCTAGGAGTACATTGACTCGGAGTAGCGGCCCGGGCTGCGACCTGGGAATTTGAGGACTTTTCCCTAAAAAGCTTCACCGTTTGTGCAGTCAGCAAGATGTAAATGTTACTCACATACCCGCGAAGTGGCCGAAGACGAATCTGAGGTCAGAAGGATGGTCACGGTGAGAAAGAGCAAACGGACGGGCGCTTGTAGATAACCAAACGATTCTACCGCTTGAACCCCTTATTTGCATATACATGGTACACTCATCCCTGCTTTAGATTCCCCTCGTACCAAAACCCATTTTTATATCAACCACCGTTACGGCAGCGATAGGTATCCCGCACATGCGCCACGGGCCTCTATATATCAGTTGTCGCGGACAGTAGAGTATCCAATGTCCACCCATGCGCGCATCCGGTCGCCGTACCATATTGTGAGCAGAATCAGTCTGCACGCCGGTCGCGGACAAGGTATCGTCAGTGTCATTTCTTTCGAGCGCACAGGGAAGAAAGGGACAGTGGACAGTGGAGGACAGTGGAGACGCACCCGAAGCCTATCCAGGCGATGACTGCGAACAGCGTGTCTGTTGCTGTGACGCCAATAGAGTTGATGAGCGGGAGCATGCCCGCGGTCGCGAATGCGATGATGAGTGCGCGGAACGACCTGTTGGATATCCAGGTCAGTTCGGACGTCCAGGAGCAAAAGGAACGAAACACAGGAAGCTGGACTTGGACTTACGCGCTAGCAGCCATCGTCTCCGCACTGCGGGAGTGCAGAATATCGACATAGTACGCCGTCAGCGGCGTTAGTGTGAAGTCAACCTGTGTTCGCCGCAGGGTCAATGATAGATCTATTGAGCGTCATCGCTCATAATGTGACTTTGAGTAGTGAACGCACCCCAATACCGTTCATGAACAGCCATATGAGGTTGAGGACGATCCCGGGCGTGCCAGGAACGTACTTGATAGTCAGGCCGGCGAGGAGCACAGACATGGGAACGAAGAAGCCCGCGCCCCAGAGCGCGGCACGCAGACGGTCCTCGGGTACCCACTCGCCGCCACGCCGCTTGCGCCAGTAGACAACGGTCTTGTCTGCCATGCGACCTGCCGTTGGAGCACCGACTGTAGTAGGGATAAATGATGGGTGAGCACTACGATACCGAGAAGGTACCAGAGGGAGTACTGACCGATGTTGCCGAAACCCGCGGGGAGGAAGAAGGCGCCGATGAGAGCCTCGTTCGAGATGTTGTATTCTTTCCCCTGCATTTCGAGTCTCGAGTCAGCGGAGGTCGCTGGTGTGAAGAGATGATACGGCTCACAATTGTGTACGAGAGCGGGATCATGAGGACTAGGAATGTGTCAGGTACGGGGTCTAATTCACTTGCGTCATCTACTCACCGAAGTCCGTCAGTAACGCCGCGGTTCCCGCAATGGTCTGAAAGACACGTCAATCACCGGCACCCGGTTCAAGCTGCATATGCACGCACCAAAATCAGGATGTTTGGACTGCGGAGGACGCTGAGGCTGTTGAATGGGTTGATGTTCAGGAACGTGAGCCACTTGCCGCGCTCTTTACTACGGTCTAGGGCTGCGGGGTCCAGTGTCTCAGGAAGCCAGAGGTAGACTGGGATGAATGCGAAGAGCCCCATCACGAACAGTGCCCACTGTGCATGGCGCCAGGACGCGTAGTGTGTAGCAATGCCACCGCATAGCGGGGCAATCGCTGGACCGAAAAGCGAAGCCTGTATGAGGATAAAGGTCAGAATAGCCATGGAAGCGGACAGAGTGAGGGAACTCACGCCGAAGAATACACCCATTGCGGTACCACGCTCCTCTAACCGGTAGATATCTCCAATGACGCCTGCGCCGACGGACATGCCGCTCGAGGCACCGAATGCCTGGACGATCCGCCAGAACATGAGCACCGGGACAGAATGCGCACTTGCCACGCCTATTGAGCCGATGCATAGACATGGGAGGGACCTAAGGAACACCGCGCGACGTCCATCTGGGTCATGTTGTAAGCGTCTGGAGAGACAATGACTCGGAGCCTAGATGACTCACATGTACCAGAGTACGTCGCCCATGTCAGACTGCCTATAGACGCAGTCGCAAGTGACACGCTCACGGCCAAGCTAGTTGGGCAGACACGAGTGGTTGGTACGGCGAGGGAAGGCATAGAAGCATGACAGAGGAACATACTTGATTACCGGGCCGGTGCTGCCCAGCTCGCGCGCGATCTCCGGTATTGCAGGGATGAAGGAGCCGGAGGCCAAGACTCCAGGAACGTCAGTTAAGCTCGTCAGAGAGCCCAGGAATGCAACGCACATGGTATGAGGGCTGCCCATGAGATAACTGCCACGATGATCCGCTTGTGGCTGGGAGTGAAGCGTTGGTACAAGAGATCGTGCTTCAAGATCTCAGGATCGGCCGCCACCGGGGTCGCGAGCAACGGGCTCTCCTCTGTAGCCTCCATTTCAAAGTTGCGGTCGTAATGTCGTGAGTTTCGTGTGCCCTGTCAGGCTTTTGGGACGAGATGTTGTGGGCGAGGACAGTAGAGTGACCCCACACCGGGGATTAGTCCGGAGGCCAAGCTATATACCGCGCTTTATCGGGTGTGTTACGTGAGACTAACGCCAGATTGCGATCCAATGTTTACCCTCTCGATCATACCGAACGTTGATAAGCAACCTCCTGCTACTCCGAACCTCCACAGCCGGTGCTCGCTGGCCCGTTTTGCATTGCGGGGATACTTCGTGGGTTCAATCACTGACTGGGTACCATTACGATCAGCGCTCTCTTCCCCATCACAGCGAGTTGATCTCCTAGGCGAGTTCTCCGACAGGGTGTGTCGCAATTGTGAAGATGAATACTGTCGGTAATATCAACGGTCCTCTATCAGCATCTATAAGCATGCGTCTGCATTAGCTCAGCGTATTTAGGATCGAAATCCGATCATGTATAGCACTGGTGCCTAGATTGACTCCCGGGCGGCAGACGTACAGGCGGCTTGCAAGATCGTCCTGTGATCTCTCCGTCTGGCCAGCTGCTGACCACGTTTCCGATCGCTACGCTTCCATGGTTGGTACTAATAGAGCAGTTGTCGCCGACTCGCCATTGTATCGCGCCGAAGTGCCTGAGAGCCTGCACGTGTACAGGACAGGATGCATTTTCCCGTGGCGGTTCACAGGTGGGAAGTACCACGATCCTCCGTCATTGCGTTGGTCAGAAGGTGCGACTCCATCTTCCGCCAGTAGTGAATGGATGATCTGACGGAAAAGTTTTCAGTTCCTGGACGGGTGCACGCGCCGCTTGCTGCCGCACCGCCTCCGACGTACCCCTCGATGTGCCAGGTACGGAAGACACGGAGTTGTGCACGACAAGCGTTGTAATGTCCGCTGCGACACAAGGCACGCAATTCAGTTCGGACAACGGATTCAGACTGTGGACAAGGGACGCCATCGCGGGAGCCGCGCGTTGTGGGAGGACGGCGATTGCCGAAGATCAGCGCGAAGAGACAAGAAAGGAGATAGTTGTACTTTGGCCGCCGCTGTGGTTGGATTTGGGCTGGGTGGCTGGTGAGCAGCAGCATGCGGACAGATGAGTCTGCAGCTCCAGTTCTAGGCCATTCGCCGCTCTAATGTCCCAGCAGGCCCGCACGGAGCGTGAACCTGGCTCCACAGTTCCCACATGCTACAAGCGGGGAACTCAGCGAGCCTGCGTTCGTCATAGTCTCGGCAGTGTCCTCGCCGCCATATAGGCAACGTCCTCCTAGCAAAATCGACCGCCCTGCGTCATTTTCTCTCGTGGGACCCTGATAATTCAAAGCTTTTCACTTCCCCAGCGGCTGATAGTCCAGAGATAAAACCACAATGGCCTCCAGCCTGTCCGGTTCCGCCGGACGCCCTCCTGCCCCTTCTGTCCACGTCCACAATGCATCGTCTCCCGTACGATGTCAAGCTTGCCGTCGTACGCCTGCTGAGCATCAGGGACATCTTGAGGCTCTGCGCGGTGGGTACCTGCCCGCTCTATCCCGCATGAGGTTCTGAATGCGATGGGAGCCTTTCGCAGACATGCAAAAATTGGCGGGCGCTGCTCAGCGACCGTTCTCTGTGGCACCACGCCCTGTCCCGCCTCCTCCTGCGCTTCCCACAGCCACATCTCTCGCGGCGGCTGCAAGAAATGGCTATGGAGGAGCTCAAGCACCAGGTCCTCCAGGCAGCCCGGCTGGACAGACTCTGGCACGCGCTCGACTACCACCCGCGGCTGATCAGGAACTTCCACTGCGACAGCACCGTCGAGCATGTGAACCTGGTCGCTGGCGGGAACTGGCTCGTCATCGTCCTATACGATGGGTCGCTGCAGCTGCACGAGCTCGGCGCCCCGACTCCAGCGGCGACCCTGTCCCAGTCGCTTACCGAAGACGAGTCCGTGATATACCTAAGCTCCTGCCTGTCACTGACTGACGACCACGAGGACCTGCTCATCTTGCAGATGGGCGTGCGGTACAAGTGCGTGCGTCTATCTTCCCCGACTCTCGCACGCACGCTGACTGACTCCAACCCTGGCCACCCAGCCAGTGCAACATCTACGTCTACCATGTCGCCGTCATCGACCCCTCTCCCGCCTTCCTACTGGTGGGCAAGATCTCCGTGACAGGCTCCGTGTGGTGCTGTGCTTCGGGCGGGCAGCTCCTTGTCTACGGGCTCGAGAGCGGCGGCGGCGACATGATCCTCCACGTCTGCCCTGTCGGGCCCCAGTACTCCAGTCTGGGCGCGCACAAGCCCCAGGTATCACTCAATATCGGGCCGTGGTCGGTGAGTGCCAACTGCGCGTCATAGCTTCAATCGGACAGCCATGAGCTCATGTGTATCCGACCAAACTCTAAAATCCAGGCAGACGAGGACTTCACGATCTCCGTCCTCTCCGAGCATCAACTAATGCTGGCATACCACGGCGGGCTCTTCATATACGAGATCCCCCCGCTCTCGATGGTCGACCGGTCCCAGTCCCTGAGGGATACCGGAGATGCGGAACTCCCGCCCGTCCGCTCTGTCCGACCAATCTGGAGCTGCCGCTGCGACATCGGCTCGGGCATCTACCGCATCAGCCCCTTCTCGTGGGGTGCAAGCGCAGGGGTGGGCGAGCAGCCCCCAAAGCACCCGCTCGTCATCGCAGGCACCCGCGCGCTGCACGTCCTCCGCGTGCACCTGAACTCGCAGGTCGACTACCGCGAGATCCCGTACCCGCTTGCACTCGGTGCCGAGATCGGGTACATGGGGCACGGGGCTGTCGGGGTACGGCGGGCGATCTGGGACTGCACCGAGACGCGCAACGGCTCGCTGCATGTGCAGTTCCGCACGTACTCGCTCCCGCGCTCGATCCTCGATATCGGCGAGGACGACCCGGATTATGAGCCCGGAGAGCTGTGGGTGCGGGGCAAGCTCGGCTCGTTCAGCGTCACGCTCGACCGGGAAGAGCACCTGGTGAATCTTTGTCTGGAGGAGAGCTCTGGGCGTGTGTGCCTGCTGCTGAACAACATCACCACTGGAGCCAGACGGATAGCCGTCGTTGATACTGTGTGACGAGGATGACTCGCCTTGCGACTCACGGTATGTCCCTTAGCTTTTCAGAGCGGCTTACGCCCACCACGCGAGGTTATTGTGTATGCAGTATGCAGTACGCCTACTTGTGGCGCACCCATTTTCTTGGATAGAAAAAATGATTACTCGGTTACTAAACAATACAGTCAGTCAGCGAACAAACAAAGCACGACTATCGTCACAGCAGATCGAATGAGTTGGGATATAGCGATCAACCCTGGACAAGCGAAGGTTTGTTCGTGCTCGTCCACTGGTCGAGTATCCGCCAGAAATGCGCGACAACTGACTTGTCGACATGACGGCGGTGAGGATCAATCTGCGACGCATCCCGATAAGCCAGCGTGGGTAACATGATACTGGATTAGACGCACCTTCAGCTCTGTGACGTTCCAGTCTTTGATCTTCGGATTCGGAGGATCGTTGGTCCACGTGAAGTAGATGCCTTTGACTAGGGAACATAGCGAGTTTAGATTGCGCAATTCTCCGGTGGCGCGAAGGACTTACCGTGGTGGAACAGCGTCTTGGGCTCCGTCCACTTGTACGGCCGGAATTGCCATGCCTGTCCTGTAGTCATCACGCACACTACACGGTCCCACGCGTCAGGCCCGAACTTGGCGAGGGCTTCGGTGCTGTCCACCACGAAGTATCTGATGAAACGTGGTCAACGAGAGGTCGCAGCTGCGAGTCTGACTACTAACCTTGTCTGCATCTCGGTTTCTCGCCCCGAAGAGTCGATTGTGGTCCGTTTCCGGTATATGGGGATCATGTCTTCTGGCCGCGCGTTGCCCTCCGATGCTGCACGAGCCCTCGCGTCTTGTGATGTCTCAAAGACCGCATCTTGCAGGAACTTTCGTACGTTGTGCATGGTGATAAGTGATGTCGGCGAGGAGGAAATCATGATGATTGGGTAGTGGTTTTCTGGAGACTACGTGACTGGATGACCTTGCGCGCAGCAACAAGTACTTACTGGGTTTGCGCGGCTGCATCTTCGGATCTGCATGAGGTAGTCAGAACGAGGATTCAAGGCCATGAACCGTAACGAACATACCTGGTATCGAGCTCAGAGAACTTGACATCATGCTACTCCGGCCACCCTCCCTGAGTTTCTTCAGCCTCTCCGCGAACGAGTCTTTCAAGCTGGTAAAATTCTGGCCCAGCGAGAGTTGGCTCATGCATAAGTACAGATGGCTACGAAACTCACATTGGGCTTGATTCCTCGTAGGACCGTGCTACGATCCTGCAATTCAATCTCATTCCGCTTGATCTTCTTGACAACCTCGATGTCGGCGGTGTCGGCCACGTATCTACGCTTCAGTGGACTGGTGGTTGAGTCTCCGGCTCTAGACAGCGAGGCTACGGAGGGCAGAGATGTCGAGCCGCGTAGTTGGGGTGGTGTTCCAGGAGGTGTTGTTGACTCAGCTGGGGAAACGGTTAGCACAGAGTAAGACCGTCGGGATAGTGGGTGCAAGTAGCAGAGTGACGTCTCTTATTCAGTGGTACAACACCCCAAGGTACACGGTCCCCCGTCCTCTCTAGCTATAGCGATCACAACCACCGCCGTGACTGGACACTCACCCTGAGCAGATACCAACCCCGGCAGCGTCTGCGACTTGTTCTGTAGCCAGTCGACCACTCCCTTCTTCTCCGTGACGCTGACGAAGCCCGTCGTGTAGCCATTCTCCCGGACCTGCTTCATATACTCGGCACCGGGAGCCTCGCGCAGCTGCCATGCTAGGTATACGGCGCCGAGCGGGATGAAGTCCTGGGGGTTTGCTTGAGGGTCTGTAGACGAAGTTCCAGGCTTCCTGAGCCGCGTCGGTGCGTCTTTGGGCACGGTCAAGTCGTTCGCGAGAACGAGATGTGTAGCTTCCTTGAACGAAGAGACTTGGGTAGAACCCTTCTTGAAGGTTATCTGTGGTTTCCGTCCCTTCGCACTGACAGTTTGCTTGAGCGCAAGGAGAACATCTTCCGAGCTCATCGTGCCAGTTCAGATCCCAGAAAGCCACCGAGGAAGCAGAGCAGATGGAAGTCAGAGTTCAGGCAGCGCGCGCGTCATGACCTGGGGCAGCGCCGCCGCGTTCGTCCTGGCTCTGTGACGCCCGTGACCTTGTGTGACGCCCGTGACTTCAGCCACATTTTTCGGCGAAGAGATGTTGTCCGCGATCAGCCAGCATCTTGTCCTCCTCCCCGACCGTCTGAAGCATTAAGTTGCTTCTCTCACACCCTCTTGCGCGCAAAATGGCCTCCCAATTGTCCCAGCAGTACGCCTGTCAGTTTAAGCCCGTCATTGCCGTGTTTTCAGCGAGACGTCTGACCGGGTTGGCCCTGCAGTCCGCGCGCAGAAGAGTTTCGGTCTTGTCGGTGGTACACCCACATACGACCCCATCGAGAACTTCTTAGCTCCCGAAGTTCCCGCACGAACGTACCAGTACAGCGCCGACGGCCGTCTCTTCGCATACGCCATCCCCACCGGCGTCCGCATCTTCCAGGCGGAAAGCGCACAACTTCTCCAGGAACTCTCGCTCCCGAACATTGTCGATATCAGCTTCTCGCCCCGCGGAACATATCTGTCTACATGGGAGAGGCCCCAAAAGCTCGAGGACGGCGCGCAGCACAAGAATCTTCGCGTCTTCTCCGTCTCGACCGGCGAAGAGCTCATCGCCTTCTCGCAAAAGTCGCAGGAGGGGTGGGAACTCCAGTACACCATCTCCGAGTCGCACGTCGTCCGCCTCGTGGGACAGGAGATCCAGGTGTTTAGGCCCGCGGAGTGGTCGAAGGGAGTGGTGGACAAACTCAAAGTCGAGGGCGCGACGTCCGTTACTCTCAGTCCGGGGCTCAACCCGTCCGTGGCGGTTTTCGTCGCAGAGAAAAAGGTGAGCACTCGTTGTCATCCCTTCATCCTTCATCCTATCCCGTAGCCTCCTGCGGTGAGCCGCGAGGACATTCGCCTCGTGAAACCCACGCGCTTGCCCAGACATCGTGGCTTTGCTCCCCGCTGCCTTACCCCGACTCCAACGGCTGCTGTGCCAATGTGGGATCTAACTGATCTATCGGACGCAGGGACAACCTGCCACAGTCAAGATCTACAGCCTCACGTCACTTGCCGGCATCCCGACCTGCCAGAAGACCTTCTTCAAGGCGCAGCGTTCGCAGATCAAGTGGAACACGCTTGGTACTCAAGTCCTCATCCTCACTCAGACGGATGTCGATCAGGCGAACAAGAGTTACTATGGTGAGACCGGAGGTCTCTACCTTCTGAGTGCTGCAGGCAACTTCGACTGTCGCGTGACGCTCGACAAGGATGGGCCCGTGCACGACTTCGCTTGGAGTCCCAACTCCAAGGAATTTGGTGTCGTCTATGGATGTGAGTGGTCATTCTGCGGTCCACCTACCCTGTACCCATGTCATTCCCAGTCATGCCGGCCAAGACGATGCTGTTCGACCAACGAGCGCGTAGCCTCCACGACTTCGGCACCGCGTTCTGCAACTTCCTCTCCTTCAACCCTCAAGGCCGGTTAATCGCCCTTGCCGGCTTCGGTAACCTGGCGGGCAAGGTTGACATCTATGATCGTCGGACGCTCAACAAGGTCACGACCATTGACGCGTCCAACACGTCTTACTGCGAGTGGTCGCCTGACGGTCGCTTCCTCCTCACCGCGACGCTCTCTCCCCGTCTACGCGTGGACAACGGCATCAAGGTCTGGCATTGCACAGGTCCCCTCGTCCACATCCAACATACCGAGGAGCTCTACCAGACGTCCTGGCGGCCGATCCCTGTGGACGCAGTTCCTCCCTTCCCTCAGGCGATCCCGCCCAGTCCTGCTCCTGCTTCCAGCGTCTTGCAGCACGTCGCTGTCGCGAAGCCAACACCGACCAAGCCCGCTGGCGCGTACCGTCCGCCAGGCGCACGTGGGTTGGAGGCGTCTGCGGCGTACAAGCGGGACGATGATACGCCAAGTGGGCAGTCGACGCCCAACGGACGCTATAGCAGGAGTCCAGCACCCGGCCGCTTCCAGAACGGTCGGAGGCACGTTCCCGGCGCCCCTACCTCGCCTTCGCCCGTGCGGCAACCGGGCGGCGACCAGGAGAAGCGCGGCCGCAAGCGGAAGGGTGCCAAGGATAAGGAGGGGGCGAAGAAGGAGGGCGTGGAGGGTAGTGCACGGCCGTCTATCGACATTCCGGTCAATGGGAACGGTAATGCTGAGGCCGCGGCGAATGATGCGGCATCTGTACCACCGACACCGGGAGCTGAGGGTGGTTTGGATCCGATTGCGAAGAAGGTCCGGAACCTGAACAAGAAGGTGCGTTGTGTGTCCTTCATCCCGTCTACCCAGCGTTCATTCCGCCTGCGTGTCGATAGCTCAAGGCCATCGAGGAGCTGAAGGAAAAGCAGAAGAAGGGCGAGCGGTTGGAGGCGACACAGCTCAAGAAGATTGACACCGAGGCTGAAATCCGGAAAGAGCTCTCCGGGCTGGGTATTTCGTCATGATATATCGTCGTGTCTTCCTCCCCCTCTCCTCTGTTCGCTTCCAGCCACCTTCACTGCATCTGTCCCTCATCATGCCCAGGCACGACCCGCACCCCCAACATTATCTGCGCTGGCCAGGGGCCGCGTCTCTAGACTTCGCCTTTACGCCCATGTCATGTTCCACCCTGCTCGTTCTCGTCGGACACTCACTACCACTCTCGTGCCACGTTCACGCGCTCCTCCATCATCACTCCATCACTCTGCGTCTCTGGGAATTGTGCATGCTGCATGCTGTGTTCGAGTAATGTTTTCCGGAAGATATCGATGTTGTTTGTATACAGGTAGTGTCAAAAGATTCTGACTTGGCACGGAACCTACATATTACATGCTCCTAGGCCTGTGTGCGTCCTTTGGAGCATCGGCTGTCCCCCGGCTGCTCAATTGGGAGTATGTACTGCTTTGTACTGGGAGAGCAAGCGCGAGGTATGCTTAAGTCAGCGAAATGCCGTTCGAGGGAGTACTAACGATGGTTGGGGGCGATGCTATTTTGACCTGCGAGGCGAGCAAGGACGAACACTCTTCAGCTTTCGCCACGATCCAGGGAGTGTATCTCGGGCCCAGAGACTCTGATCGTCCCCCGGCGAGAGAATCGTCTCAAACTCGGAGGAAGGCAGGCCATCCGAGGCTTGAATGAGGACTATCTGCGCAGAAGCTCTCGTCAACTCTATCGATTCCTAGACCTGAGTATATATATGTATGATGATAACATCTTCAATATATCAGTCAGTTCGGTATCCTTCCGTATTGTTTCTGAGCCGGTCCTCCTTGTAATATTATCTGTCATGTAAGTATAGTAGGGAATGCTTGAGCAGCTAAGGACGTACCATCGCCATACGGCCTATTTCCTAGTGCAATGTATCCCATTCAAGAACCGCATCTTCTTCGTCATCTTGTTCAAAGTTGCATCCAGCGAGGACGACAGGTCCATCCACCAAGTCCCGCACCTTCCGAAACGCCGGCTCGACAGAACCCCAGTAGGAAGACGTTTCGTCGAGGGTGAAGATATCGGATGCCCCCCTTGAAGCATCTCTAGGCCCGTTGAGACATTCGTGGTATTGCAGATATGTCAACCGACTACCGAAACGCGAGGCGCGAGCCTCGAGAGCGGCCGCAATCCGCTCAGCGCGAGCGACGAAGAGCGAGACTGCCTCTTCTCGTTGCGTGTCTACGGTACCCTCTGACAATACCGGCGACGAGGACCATAGATGGGACCAGCAGAAGTCGAGACTTAACCGTTCCAGACGCGGGCATATGACCTCGTCCGCGGTCGTGTTGTCAGCGGGTTCGAGCAAATCGAGTGCATCGACGCCTTCGTCGCCGGCGGAGATGGTAAGAGTCTTGAGATGCGGCAAGACGGGAAGCAGGAGACACAGCAAGTTCGATTGGCGGGATTGTGTTTTCTTCGCCATATATGTCAGACTTGTCAGAGAATGTCTGGAGCGGAAGGCGTCGCGCAGCACGTCGACGTCGATAAGAGTCCACGAGGATTCGACGCGGACGCGTGGTTCCCCACATTCGTAACATTCCAGCGTGTCTTTGAAAGATCCTCTCCTCATCTGCAACACGACGCTATCAACGTCCGAGATGAGTGGGTCCACTAGCACTCGGCGTTGCAAGCATTCCCTGAAACCTTCAATGTCCCCGGATTGGCTATAGCGATCGCGAATATGGATGCAAGCGGTCGGTGCTGCGAGATGAATATACGGCATGAGCGCAGCGATCTCTGACGAGTAGTCGTCTATGAAGAACCACTCCAGAGCAGGAAGAGAGACTTTCCGAGCTGCATTAGAGAGGGTGGAGAGTTCACCGGAGGCCGGTAATACCCCGGTGAGCTCGAGCCGGACGAGCTCTGGACATCCTGCCAGCGCGTACAGCAGACCTTCGATGTCGGTTTGAGGATTCTCGTGGTCGGTCCCCGTGCCGTCTTCGCATCGGTCCAGTTCCACACTCTTGAGGGATGGAACAGCGACCTTCGAAAACAAGAACGCTGGGACATGGACGTGTCGTAGGCGGGGGATGACATCAGCGGGCAGCGGCTCCATGTCCAGCTGGATGTTGTTGTACATGCATACTTTGTCACATCCCTTGCATTCGTCGCAATCACACAGGCAATCGCACATATAGGGTTTGTACTCAACGATAAGCTCCGTGAGGACGGGCATGCCTTTGCGGAGTGTGCGATGGAGGCAAATCACTTCAGCGGTTACCGCAGCATGCACCGTGAGCGAGGTGATTCTCCATAGCTCCGAGCGAAGCGTTACGGATAACGCTTGGGTGTAGTGGAAGAGGACTGGTTGGATGGGAAGAGGCCGGGATCTCTCCAGAACTGCGGCAAGGTAGTCGGGAGATCGGGGAGGCTGACCATGGGCATCAAAGGACGCGCCTCCTATCGCGTCGACCCAAAACCGGGGTGTAGCGAGGAGTACTCGACGCCAGTGGCCGCATACATGAGCAAGGGTGTAGCTTTTCCAGTTGTGCCATGCCTGCGCGAAGATAAGGGAGAGGAGTTCGTTGGGGAGGCAATGTATGGGCGCAGCGAGGTTGTGTATTGCAAGGAGTGTGAGTGCGAACTTCCGATACTCTTCAGCTCTTGCCAGAGTCAAAGAGCGTATCTCAGACCCAACCAGCCCAGACAGGCACCGGCGGTCCACCGGCGGGAGGATGGTAGCAAATTCAGGGAAAGGCAGGCTGTCCGGAGCTTGGATGCTGGCCATCTGAGCAAGAAGTCTCTGTCAACTCTTTGTTCTGGATCGAAAAAGCTGGTGTATATCCCATGACTCACAGCGGAAAACGAAAGAGAGAGAGAGAGAGAGAGAGAGAGAAGCGGGTGAAGGAGTTATCCCATCGATATCAGGAGCCTTAAATAGGTGCGCTCCCGACTAAGCGCCTCGTACTACACTGTACAAAGACAGCTACATAGTTTGTCTACGAGCTACCCGACGTATGATAATTGTCGAACATTCAAAGATCATACAATTGCGCTGATTATCTAGGACGCAAGTAGGACCACGTAAAGGCAGGCAATGACGGAAGGACTCTTTCTCGATAACAACAATGTCCCATGTGTCGGCCTCCACCCGGGCGCTGCGAGAGCAGTCGAGCGAGAGAGCGACCGGCGCTGCTCAGCCATGAAGCGCACGGAGACCACTCGACGAGTGCACACGTAACGAGTACGGCACAGCTCTGCAACGCTGCTTCGACTGCACTAGCAGCGACGGCCACGGCGGCAAATGCTAGGGCAAGGGCGAGGGCATGGTCGACTCGGGTGAAAGGACTGGTATTGACGCGTCGACGTATGGGTGGTCGCATAGGAATAGTATGTAGATGTCGCGATCGTGCACTGAGTAGGAGAACCTCTATGACCTGACTCATTCGGACGAGCGCAGGAATCGGAACAGCATCAGATGGAGGAGGGTACGCCACAGCCGTCGCACTGACAGCAGGCTCGGGATTTGCGAATAAATCGGACGAGGACTTGATGATGGTGAGTTCGAACAAGAAGAGAAGGCACGGAGAAGCGGTCGGGACTCAGAGATTGTCGATGGAGCAGGAATTTGAAAGGCATGGCGTATGGATGCTCGGTCGACATACTCAGTGGTGCTCCCGGCATGACTGTATCGGCGGGAGCAGCGGACTCGAGCCACGGGTCCGGGGACTTCAATTACTCGGATGCACGGGCTGAACCGTCTGACGTGTCCTCAAACTCGGATACTGGTAGCTAGGCCAGACGGAGCGCATCCTCAGTTGACGTCCTGTCGAGGAGTATTAGGCTCCGATCGTGGTGAATATGTAGGACAAGGTACACACCAAACGTTGTGGTTCGTCCCTGATATATAGGCGGAGGATCTTCCGTTTGAGGAGCTCGGGCAAGCACCTCCTGGCGTGTGCGCAGAGAATCTCTTCCTTTTCCTCATCATCTCTACGTACACGGAGGATGACCTCCCGAAGATTGCCGAATCGCTCACCCGAGAGGACCCGATCGAGTTCCTCAAGTGTGTCATGATCAAAATGAAATAAGGTGGTGTCGTCGTTCGAGTTGGGCATTGCGTGACGTCTGAGGGTATAGATTTGAGAGAAGTTGATAGATCGGATCGTGTTTGACGAGACGCCCTGCAGGAACGAAGCTACACCTTCCCAGTTGTCCCGGCAGCTGTGCCAATCTGTGAAAGACAAGCTTTCGATGGCAACGAACCCTAATAGAGGAAGCCTGTCTGAGCATCATGTACAAGAAGCATCAGCAATGAATAGTAAACACTTGAGTCCAAACGCAGCCTGAGAATGATACTTACCGGCAAGGTCCACAGTAAGATTCGTGACAGACGACCCAATGCGACCCACGAAAGCGTCTACGGTGTCCTGCAATGACGCAGTGGAAGGCAAGTTGGAGAAGCACAAAGTCAGCACTTTGACGGGCGATCCACCCAGTGCTGCTGTCATCCACTCAAGGAACGTGCTTGCACATTGCGGTGACAGGTCTTCAATGCGAAGTTTGTGTAGTTCTGGCCAATATGTGCGGGAACGGGGCGTCATCTGCAGGTGCAGTTCATGCGAGACCAAGGGCCATGTGAGCTGCTCAATGCCGAGGGTAGAGAGCAGTGGTAAGGCAGCGAGCAGACGTCGCACATCTTTGAAGGAAAAGAATCGACAACACCTGAGTGTCAGGGTTGTGATGGTGTGAAACTGACACATCAGCAGAGACCACTTGACGGAAGGTTGCTGAAGAGTGAAATGTAGATTCTGCACGTACAATGTACGCAATCCCGGGAGCTTCCCCATAAACTCGATGAAGAACAGACGAGCTGCCACGCTGAGAGGTACCAAGGTTACACTGTCATCATGAATGAGTTGAAGGCGGTTCACGGAGGTGAGATACGGGGTCATGGTCTCGGAATGTACAACCCTCTCGACGAGCAGGTTGTAGGTACGCCCATCTCTGATGCGAATGGCTTCGAACAGTTTGACCCTGCTCCTTGGTAGCCAGGCCCGACAGACAAGAGCACACATGGCGAGTGTGTGGGCGTCGTAGAAGGGATCCATAGCTGAGATGATGGCGTCCGTGATTTCGGGGGGGATGTAAGGGGACATATCCTGCTCTCCGCATCGACGGGTGAGATTGATCTTTCATCACCAACAATATTCACTTGACACACCTTGCGAGATCGAACAAGCTCGGGTATGGGAGACACAGAGATGGACGAGGGGAGCTCGAATGGTACAAGATGCAGGGAAGGTGGGAGACATCGACTCGGAGGACGAGGATGGGTCTCCTAGGGTGGCCTGGAATCTCATGATCAATTCCCAGGCCAAAGGGGATGGAGGAGGCACTTCGGCCCGAAGAACTTTACGACATACCTGCCCGTATCAATTCTGAGCATGCGAGAGTGAAAGTTGTGTCGGACGGTGGACCTGCGCAACAACGCGTTTGACAGTTCTCCTGGCTTTTCTTTTCATGGCCGCACCGGCCACGTAGTACGTTGCTTACGCTCTGCCTGGCTCGCCGTGCAGAACTTGGTACCTAGTACGAGTACGTGCGCAGGCGTCCAATCTAACAGCGTAATCGATCGCTCTCACGTTACAGCAGCGAGAAGTCGCACTCAGCAGCAGAACAACATATACAAGGACAACTGAAGAACGTGACAACGACAAGCGCCTCGATGATGACATTGGGACGATGTCAATATATATGTACCCGCGAGAACTCGTGCACGAGGCCTACTACCGGCTCAAGGCAGAACAACGTCCTGCCGCCTGCGTAGTGGGCCTGGCCTCCTCTCTCCGCATCAATGGAGGTCGGTGTGTTCAACGCTTCGAAGACAAAGACATCTCGTGGGATCTACACGCCGCAACGCCGAAATGTAGTAAACGTGCCTGTATGCGCGCACTGATAGCGGTGCATACCAGGGATTCGGGAATACTCAGACTGGGACGTGAGGCGGGTTTTGCAAGGTTACAGTTCCAGGTAGGCGTTACGAGCCCTGGAAAGGAACCCGGATAGATCAGTGCTAGATTCATGGCGCATATATGCACGTACGCGCACATGTTGCCAATATGTCTACCCGTGCACGAGGTGCGAGGGCCGCCATGCTAACAAGTGATCATGCAAACGCGAGCTCAAGTACGCTCGATCGACTCTCCGGGTACCTCAGGACAGCCAGTCTGCCAGGACGCAGAACGAACGGATTGTACTCTCTCGGGAGACGAAGCAGCGCCGGGGACGGTCGACAGTCGACACTTGACCATATTCCAATCCCGGGAGCAGCACCTCGGACATGCCGTGCGCCGCCCATACGCAGAGATCTGCCCTCGGACACAGAGTCGCAGAACGTGCAACGTCGCGATTCGCAAAGCACACCGACGGCAGAGATCTGTAGACGCATCCGACCAGCTGACTAGGAGAAGGATTTCGAAACAGTGATTCGGAGAGAAGATGGCTACTGCTGCAGGTATGGTACTCACGACAGACTCCCATGACGCGGCGAGCCGACCATGGCGTCCTGTACGGCTCCAAAGGTCGAGCTAGAGGGTACCGAAGGCACTGTTCGAGGATGGGCTTGCTGTACCACAGGGCGGGACGGCGAGGTTGTGCGGCCGTGAGGTAAGGTTGCGCTTCGCGACTCGTGAGCCGCTGGGAGGGCTGCAGTGGGCGTCGAGGCGAAGAGCCGCGCGGGGACTAGACCACCAGCGGTGTTGGCATGCCAGAGGAGCGCATGGCCGACGAGGGGGAAAGCGAGCACGGCGGAGCGTCCATCGAAACCAGAGACGAGCAAGACCGACACTGCACTCGAGGTCGCTGCTGGGGTTGAGTCGGAGTCGCCGGCCCGGTTTCCATTGAGGCTGAGGCTCGCGCGCTCGCAGCAAGGCGATCCTCAACGCCAACTACATCCTTCCCCGATGGCTGGACATCTCACGGACGACTCACTAGTGCACTTCCGACCGCCTCTTGCCCGTTCGTTCTAGTGCATCGTCGCAACTCGCGATCACGTCGTCCTGTGCCTCTAGCTACAGCTGTTCAGCGACCCTCTACGACTTCCGAGGCACGTCCGCGGTTAGTACAGCACATGCTCGACTCAAAAACGCGGAGACGATGCTAACATGACGGTCTGCATATTATATTAGCTGGAGAGGAGAATGCCGCCGAGGTCAGCTTTCGGGGGGACTGAGAATCGACCGCAAAGCAGCTCTACTTCAGGCCCGCCCAATCTCCCAGATGTGCGCTATCCCCCCGTGTCTGGACTCCACTCGCCGTCACTAGTCAACTAGTCAAGGCTCGCCACACTGTACCCCCGCAGGACGTACATCTGCCCATCACAGTATACTAACTATCCATTTTGAACCCTTTACCGCCGAGACACCAACTATGGTCCCGGAGTCTACGACACCGTGTAGACGTCACCACGCGTCCAGCGAGCCCGGGCAAACGATTCACCACCAAGGCTGTTGCCTGCGTATTGGAACTGCACGACATGTTCCTGCACGGCGGTGAGTCAAACCAGTAGTGCTAGAACGAACGAACGAACGAACTAACTAACTAACCGGAACAAGTACACACCCAGTGCCCCTCGCCTCAGGACAAGAAACCCAGAACGGACGCCTCAGACGAGTGCAAGTGTCAGCGCGGCCTCGGACTGCCCGCGTACGCAACAAGGAGCCCGGTCAGACACTGCAGGAACGGTCAGGACTCAGTCAGACAGTGGCTTGTAATTTATCATATGACGTCAGGCACTGGCAGCCTGAGCGAGTGTCGCAACTGTTTCGTAGGAAGGCAGTCTACATAAGTATGAGCGGCGAACAAGTAAAAAGTTGTACACAGATGACACAACATACCGACGGGACTGGAGACATCGACGATACACTGGAATGAGGGTTAAATATAGGCGGAAGCAACAGCGATACACGTCCAAGCCAAGTCCTCGCCACAAGGTGCGGTCTCAACACACGACGGCTTGTGCGGGATGCTCGATAACACCCTATGCGTAGTCGGCCTCTACCCGGGCACTGCGATTGCGTCGCGCGAGTCCAGCGAGAGAGCGACCGGCACTGCTCAGCCCAGAAGCGCATAGATATGACTCGACGAGTACACGTGAGGTCCTCCCCCGCATGTAACGAGTATGGCCTAGCTCTGCAATGCTGCTTCGACTGCACTGGCAGCGACAGCCCTGAGCCACTGCGGCAAATGCGACGGTGAGGGCGAGGGCGTGGTCGACGCGGAAAGGACTGGTAAAGTTGACACATGGGTGATCGGCCTGGCGCGTACTGGGGATACTAGAGGTCGTGATTGTGCATGATCGAGTAGGAGAACCTCGGCGGCGATGTAACTCATTCGGGATGAGCGCAGGAATTGCGAGCGGCGAGAGACCCGGACGGAGAAGGGAGTGCCAGACCCGCACAGGCTGCGGAATGCGCGCTCCGCGGACCGTATGTAAGGAGCACGGCTGAGCCTCGACGACGATGGTACCCAATGCGTGATCGATCTCCACCCTGGCGCAACGAGCGCATCGCGCGAGTCCAGCGAGACAGCGACCGGCACTGCTCAAGAAGCACATGAACTTGAAGAGGACGCAATGAAGGCACGCGATGTCCTCTGTCGCATGCGCGAGGCCCGGGTCTGCAACACGGTCTCGACTGCACTAACGGCGGCAGCGAAGGCACCGGGGGAATACGAATGCGAGGCAGTGGCATGGTCGAGGACATGGTCGAGGACATGGTCGAGAGGGGTGCTATTGGGATATGGGTTGTCGTGTATGGAGCAGTAGAGGTCGCGACTGAAGATCTCGGTCACCGTGGTCAGACTGGTTTGGATGAGTGCAAGAATCGCAAGCGGCAAGCGGCGAGAGGCTCGGACGAGAGGAGGATGCAGTGCCAGTCCCGCGAAATTGTGAACATTTCGGACTTGGACTCGAGCATGTCGCTCCGGCGAATGTGAGGGCGAGGGACGTGATCGAAATGGCTGGCATATGGTGATGGTCACATAGAGATACTAGGGAGAGTAGAGGTCGCGATCGGATGTGGGAATTCCTCGATGGCATGAATATCGACGAGCGAAACGAGTTGTGAGAGACTCGGATGGGAGAGGCCCGGACGCACACCACCGCACCGGACGGCGTAACGTGCGGACGTTTCAGACGTGGAAGACTTGATGAGGTATGAGGCGATGGAAGACTGGTCAGGACGTGGATATATCGTGGATTGTCGATGGGGGGCTTGGAGGTCCGCATGGATATTCGGTCGACGGAGCGGTGCTCTCGGCTTGACGGTATCAGCGGAAGCCACTCCCTGCCGGCCTGCGAGCTCGAACGACTCGGATGCCCCCATTCACTGGCAACCATCTGACCCATCCTCGAAGACGGATACTTATGGTCCGGCCAGGCCAGACGGAGCGTCCTGATGTTCTCATTTGACGTCCTGTAGCGGGGAAATTAGTCTCTGATCGTGATGAACCTGTACATTGCGGAAGCTCACCAGATGTTGTAGTTTCCTATTGACATATAGGCGGAGGATCTTCCGTTTGTGCAGCTCGGGCAAGCATCTCCTGGCGTGTGCGCGGAGGAGCTCTCCCTCATCCTCCTTATCTGCATCTACATAGAGAATGATCTCCCGGAGACGGCTGAATGGGTCCCCCGAGAGGACGCGATCGAGTTGCTCAAGTGTGTCATCATCGAAGCGCAAGTAGGTGGCGTCGTTGTGCTCTTGGGATTGAAGTCTATGGGTATAGACATTATTGAACATGATATATTGTATCATGCTTGACGAGACGCCTTGTAGGACCGAAGCCACACCTTCCCAATTGCCCTGGTATTCGTAAAGGCTGCAAGACAACTGTTTCAGGGCAATGAACCCTGATAGAGGTGATGTGTCTGGACACATGGTACAAGAAGCATCAGCAATGAATTGTAAACGGTTGACAAGATGAAGAATCATACATACCTCTTATGCGTATATCAAGATCTGTGACAGACAGCCCAACGCGACCCACTGTGAAAGCTTCTACAGCTTCCTGCAGTGACCCAGTGGAAGGCAAGCCATAGTGCAGCACTTTGACGGGCGATCCATGCAGTGCTCCTGTAAGCCACCTGAGGAACACGGCCGTACATCCTGGCGACAGAGGGTAGATGCGAAGGGTGTGTAACTGTGACCAATATGTGCGGAGACGGGGCGTCGTCTGCAGGTGTACTAGTCCCTGTGAGACCACAGGCCATGTGAGCGCATCGATGTTGAGGGTAGAGAGCAGTGGTAGTGCAGTGAGCAGACGTCGCACATCGCTGAAGGAAGAGAATTGACAATTCCAGAGCATCAGGAATGTGATGGTGCGGAACTGTGATAACAGCAGAGGCCACCTGACGAAAGGTCCCTGGTGAGTGAAATCTATATCGAAGACGCACAATGTACCCAATCCAGGGAGCTTTCCTGCGAATTCGACGAAGAATAGACGAGCTGCCTTGCTGGGTGGATCTGATGTATAACTTCGACCAAGGACAAGGCTATTCACGGAGGTAAGATACCGGCTCATGGTCTCCGAACGTAGAACCCTCTCGACGAGCAGGTCGTAGGTACGCTCATCTAGGATGGGAATGTCTTCGAACAGTTCGACCCTGCTCCTTGGTAGCCAAGCCCGACAGACGAGAGCACACATGGCGAGTGTGTGGGTCCGACTCGGCCCGATGCCATAGTAGCGGTTGAAAGCTACAGCTGAGATGATGTCGTCCGTGATTTCTGGAGGGATGTAAGGGGGCATGATCTGTTCTCCAAACTCCAAGTCGAAGGGTGAGTTCGATCCGTCATCGTGGACGATATTCGCATGACTCACCTTGCGAGATACAGCGGGCTCGGGTATGGTAGACAGAGACTGACGAGGGAGCTCGAACGGTGCAGGGTGCAGGATCAGGATGAGGTGGGAGATGTCGACTCGGAGGACGAGGATGGGCGTCCTAGGGTGGACTGGTGCCTCATGCTCAGTTCTCAGGGTTTGGCCCTAAATACTTTCCGAGCGTCTCGAGCGAAGATAGCGTGTACTGGAATGCGCGGTCGGCTGCACTGTACGATCGGTAACCCAATCACTGGACGTACCTGCACGTTCCAACTTTGAGTCCTCCCACCAAGTTCGGCGTTGATCGTGGCTAACTTTGTTTCTCTGTATCACAAATATAGAGTAAAATTCCATTAAGGCAGACGATCAACGACAGAACTGACCGTGACATGGGAAGGATGGAATTGAGCTCAGCTCACGGCCAGCAAGCTCAAGGAGACTCGGAATGTCCTAGATGCGCGGCCGTCCACGTTTGTCTTGTGCCCACCTCGATGTCTGTAATGAGAAGTGTCAAAGTGGCGAGCGTGGGATAGAGATGCCGCATGACTGCGAGGAAGAAAAGACGCACTGTGGTCTCGCGGACACACCGGTACCACTGCCTCCGTGACTCGGATGGAGTTGATACGGAGAACGCAATGCAGTGCGGCGGCCAGGACGCGGCAATAGAGCGACGACAGAGAAGCCTCATAATATGATATCTGAATTGGTCTCTGGGGGCTTGTAGCTGTGCGTACCAGTGGCGGAGGTACCATATATCCCAATTCTCGCAGCAAGACTCACCTCGCGAGGTCGTGTGTAGAGCGCGGAGCGCACCTTGGAGGAGAGGTGGGTCTTCGCATTAGGATAGGGTTGCCTGTACGCATCCGGATAATACATGCGGAACCTGCGCGAGCAGGAGCAGACGATGTAGTTGCAGCACCGCGGCTTGTCTATGCTCAACGCCTGACCAAGTTCCAGACGCGGGGCTGCATATCGGGCACGCCGTAGGCCGCCCAGATGCAACAGATCTAGCTGCGCTCAGACCGGGACACTGCGCAGCGGTGCGGGAGATGGCAGAATGCGCCACATCGGGAATTTGCAAACCAAACCAACAGCAGAGATCTGTGGAGGCATCGCACACAGAATGGGCCTGGCTGGGGACGGGTTCTCGAAGAAGTGTATTTGAATTCGGAAGCGGTACTGCGACGACAGACTGACGCACAGTAAAGAGGGCAGCTACCAGAGCACGAGTACTCACGAAGCACCCAAGGACACGGACAGCTGACCATGGCGTCCGCGCTCTGTGGTATCTCTCCAGACATCGGCGACCTACGAAAGAACCCTCGCGCACTGTTGGCAGGTGAGCCGAAGGCTACGTAACAAAATGCCATTTGCTGTGCCACCGCGCAGGACTGCGAGCTTGCCACCGCTGAGTACCGCTGTGTCGAGGTAAGGTTGTGAGTCCGACTCGCGACTCGCGAGCCGCCGGGTCCGACGGAGGCTGTGGACGGCGAGGTGAAGAGTGCTGTAGTGTCGACATGCTAGGAGGCGAGAGATAACGTTCTCCGCAGCTTTGAGAAAGCAGGCGGTGCGACGGATAGAATAGAGCATAGACAAGTGGCGGAGACAAGTGCAGCGCAGCGGCGGCGCTACAAGAGGAGGAGTGACGACGAGTAGAAAACCGAGCACAGAGAAGCGTCCGCCGAGATCGACACAGACGTTGTGCTCGCTGCTGACGGTCACGCTGCGCTAGAGGTCGCTGCGGGGGAGAGGACGTTGTAGCCAGAGAACAACTTTGTCGTGAGCGCCAGTTGCCGGCCCGGGCGGGATGAGACCCAATTCGGACATTGGCGCGACAGGCGTCCACATCGCCGCCGCCGCCAGCAACTTGAAGTCGTTCCTCAATCGTCTGCCCCGATGGCTACAGAAAGCTCAAGATCTCACGGACGACTCACTAGCCCACCCCTGACCGCCTCTTGCCTGTCGTTCCCAGTGCATGTCGCGTCTCGCGACTACGTCGTCTCGTGTACCAGTTTGGGAACCGCATCAATGGATTCCTACGCATGTCCCCCGTAAGTACAGTGCAATCTTCATTTGGGGACACGGTGACTATACTAACATGGCCTGTATACATAGTCTCCCCGGTACCGCTATCCTCCCCAGCTGCCTATCAAGAACCCAGAATTTTAGACGCAACAGATCTGCCCCAGACCGGGACACAGCGCCGCGAGGGCAGAACGTGCCACATCGCGGATCGGCAGAGCACACCGACCCCATACGTCTGTGGAGACATCGCACACAGGACGGGCCTGACTGGGGACGAGATCTCGAAGAAGTGTACTTGGATTGGGGAGCAGTACTGCGATGACAGACAGAGGTACAATAAAGAGGGCGTACGAGTACTCACGAAGGACCGAGGACGCGGCCAGCTGACGATGGGGTACATGTTGTGTGGTATATCGACGCCGAGCTACGAGAGGAAGCTCGTGCGCTGTTGGAGGTGGGCCTAAGGCTCCGTGCCGTGTCGACGTAAGATTGCGAGTGCGACTTGCGACTTGCGACTTGCGAGCCGCGGGGTGCGATAGAGGCTACGGACGTCGAGGCCAAGCATGCTGTAGTGTTGGCATTCGAGGAGGCGAGAGATGACGTCCTCCGCTGCACTGAAAAAGCAGAGACAAGTGCCGGAGACAAGTATGGCGCAGTGACGGCGCTGCAGGAGGAGGAGCGCGTGGACGACGGGTGGGAGACCGAGCACAGTGGAGCGTCCGTCGAGACCGGCACAGACGAGGAAGGAATCTTGCTGCCTGCACTCAGCGGGGGAGAGGATGTTGTTCTGGGAAGAGGAGACCGGTAGCGCCAGTCCCGGGGCCGGCTTCCATTTTGGACTCGATAACGTAGCGCGACTGGCTCTGGCAGCAAGGCCATCCTCCTGCCCCGATGGCTGGAGATCCACGGACGACTCGCTAGCGCACCTCCGACCGCCTAAGTCTTGCTCATCCATCCCAGTGCATTGTCGCGACTCGCAATTGCGTCGACCCCTGCCTCCTACAGCGGTTTGGCAACCACATCTATGTAAGTATGACTTTCCAGGCATGTCCGCGGTGAGTACAGTACACGCTCGACTCATGTCCTCTGTATGTCATCGATCTTCTGCCTCTCCCCGGTACCGACTTCTCCCCGCCAGCTGCCTGTCGACTTCGGGCCCGCCCAGTCACCTCTCCCGGATGTGCACTATCCCACGACGTTGGGACTCTATTCATGGTCAATGCACACCTGCTTGCACGCCTGCAGTACGTACGTATCTCTACGTCTGCTCGCTACAGTATGCTAACTTCGCATTCCAATCCACTTATCACCCACCCACTACGGCCCGATCAGAACCTACCACACCGTCTAGACCACGCGTCCAGAGAGCCTGCGCAAACGACTCACCACCAACGCTGTCGCTTGCGTATCAAAAACGGTAGTGAGTCAAACGAATGGTCGAACGAATACGGTCCAATACACACCCACTGTCTATCGTTTCGGATCAAGGAACCCAGAACCGGCAGATGCGTCAGACGAAGGTCAGCGCGCCCTAGGACTATTCGCGTACGCAAAACGGAACCGCCGGAGATCGTAAGTCACACCGCGGCTTGTTCGGACGGAGACGACACTGCTTGCGATTCAGTTCGCACAGGAGCGTGCCTGCAATTAGACCGTAGAGCTCTTCAACCATGGCTAATCAGAGGGACGCAAGCAAACCGCTCATTCCAGAAGTCCTCGCTGGCGGCGGCGGAAGCCTGAACGTACACGTCCTCGGTGGGCTCCCGGTCTCCCACGACATATCCCCGCTCCATCGAGCAGCTCCGGTCGAACTCAACGACGTCAACTGGCTCGCTTCCCGCGGCGCGCGAATAGTGGATCGATTGGCACAGATAGTAAGTCATTCAGCGGCTTGTTCAGACCGAGGGTTACACTCACTACACCCAGTCCAGATCGCACCGAACCTCCCGGGGCGGCGTCCCTGCTGAAAAGGGGAGTGGAGACCGTCAGCACGGCAAACCGACAAAAGAACAGCAAAACACTCGCCGTCGGCGGCCGCACAAGCTTGGACCTTGAACACGTCGAACGTAGCTGGGAGCACGCCCGAACGCGGGGACAGGCGGCCGGTCGAGGTGACGACATAGATAGGGCCAGCAGGGACAGAGAACGGATGGATGCGGGATGGGAGGGAGGGAGTGTGCAACGGCGGGTGAGTCCTTGCCTGCAGTCCTCCTTGTCCTCCCAGTACATACCAATATCTGCGTTACACCCAGCATAAACGTGCGACGCGCGGTGCATATACCCGAAGAGAACTTACAAGGATACCGTCCGAGTCACGCGCGACGTGCTCGGTTCGATGAAGGTCCGTTCAAGCTTAACCATGACGACGTCTTGTCGGTTTAGAAAACCGATTGGATGACCCCGGAAACACTCCATCGGCAGCAACGGAATGTGAAGTATGTGTCGGACGGCTGCCGGGAGCATGCCCAAGATGCACAGGAGCTCCGTGGAACCCACACCACAAAGAATGCTGGCCATGTCGGCTGAGGACAGACAGAGCCGGGATGGAGGTCGCCGGTCGGACGGGTTGAGAGGAGGGACTGTGCGTTGGAAGGTGCAGGTGAGTGCCTGCTAGCTATCCTCCATCCGTCGGCCTCCAGACTAAATGGTGTTGCGCCCGTACATGGCACATCCCAGATACTATGCGGGGTCCCCGTCGTCGTCCCCACCGTGGGCGTGCTCGGGTTGATCAAGATCTGTAACAGCCTGAGATGGTCGGGGCGCACAGCGGAGTGCGAGGACTTAGACTCACGAGGACGTAGACTCACGAGGACGGTACGTATGCGCTTCTTCATCGTATCCGGTCGTGTCTCACCCGGTGTTCGTCTAATGCTCTATACAGGCAACACTGCTAGGTGCGTTCGGAGGTGCGTTTCTCCGGCCACGCCACCTCCAGTCTCTCCAGCCCGTTCTTGCCCAGGTTTGCATCAGTTGAGGACGACGGATACAGAGTTATCCGTACTGGATGACAATACCACGATACGACACACTTGTACACGTGACGCGCTGGACTTTGATCGGGTACGAGGTGAATCGTGATCAAGGTGACATGAATGACCATGTAATTTACGAGCAAACAAGTCGGAGGATAATTGTATAGAAATGAAACTGGCGCAAGAAGACGACTGTCTGCTGGACTGGAATCATGAAGGACACGCCGGAAAGAGGACAAGACATACGACGAACAAAAACCAACGGTGATGCCACATACATACGTCCAAGCCAAGTCCGACTGTCCGCAGTGCTAGGCCTCAGCCACTGTCCTCGCGCGAGTCCAGCGAGACAGCGACCGGCGTTGCTGGGCCAAGAAGCACATGAAGACGACTTGACGAAGGCACGCGAAGTCCTCTGTCGCATGCGCGAGGCACGAGTACGGCCCAGTCTGCAACACGGCCTCGACTGCACTAACGGCGGCAGCGAAGGCTCCGGGGGAATGCGAATACGAGGCAGTGGCATGGTCGAGGGCGTGGTCGAGTGCGTGGTCGAGTGCCTGGTTGAGTGCGTGGTCGAGTGGACTGATATCGGGATATGGGTGATGATCATGTATGGAACAGTAGAGGTAGTGATCGCAGACGTAGGAAGATCTCGGTCACCCGACTGTGGCCTCACTGGTCCGGATGAGTGCAGGAATCGCAAGCGGCGAGAGGTTCATGTGGGGGGAGGATGCAGTGCCAGACCTGCGAAGTCATGAACGTCTCGGAGTCTCGGACTGGGAATGGAGCAGGTCACTCCGGTAAATGCGAGGGCGAGGACGTGATCGAGATGGCTGGCATATGGTGATGGTTATATAGGAATACTAGGGAGAGTAGAGGTCGGGATCGGAAGTGGGAGATCCTCGGTGGCATAGATATCGACAAGCGAAACAGATTGCAAGAGACTGAGACTCGGACAGAGGCCTGAGGAGTGTGCTACACCATCCTTACGGACGGCGGAACGTACAGAGGACGGTCCGGACTGGCTGGACTCAATGACCAGGGAAAGAGTTTGCACGAGAATTGATTTCAGGGAAGAGCGGTTGAGATACGTCGCGGATCGTCAATGGAGGGGCTTGGAAGGCATGGTATGGTGCATGGATACCTCGGTTGACGCTGTGCTGACGGATCGGTGGGAGCAGTGCATTTGCTCAACCGTCCGACTCCGAGTCGGACCCATCCTCGAAGTTGACATTTTTGGCCAGGCCAGATAGAGCGCGTCCTCATGTTCTCAGTCGACGTCCTATAGAGGCGAATCAATCCCTGATCGTGACAAACCTGTACATCGCAGAAGCTCACCAAACATTGTAGCACGCCATTGATATATAGGCGAGGGATCTTCTGTTTATGGAGCTCAGACAAGCATCTCCTGGCGTGTGCGCGGAGGAGCTCTTCCTCTTCCTCTTCATCTGCAAGTACATCGAGAACGACCTCCTGGAGACGGCCGAATGGCTCGCACGAGAGGACGCGATCGAGTTCCTCAAGTGTGTCATCATCAAAGTGCAACCGGTTGGTGTGGTTGACCGACTGGGGTGTCAGGGTGGCTGACTCGGATCGACGCCTCTGGGTAGTAAAGACGGAGCTGAACGTGATAGATTGTATCGTTTTTGAAGAGCCGCCCTGCAAGACCGAAGCCACACCTTCCCAATTGCCCTGGTAATCGAGAAGGTCATACGACAAGCGTTCTAGAGTAGTGAACCCGGATAGTAGAGTGGGAGCGTCTGGACATTAGGTGCAGGACGAATCAGCAATGGATACTAGGAAAGAGTTGACAAGACTGTAATCATACATACCGATCATGCGTATATCAAGATCTGTGACAGACGGCCAAACGCGACCCATGAAAGCGTCCACGGCTTGCTGTAATGGCCCAGTCGAAGGAAAGCGGGAGAAGTCACAGCGCAGCACTTTTACGGGCGACCCCGGGCCATCCAGCGCTGCTGCGATCCACCTGAGGAACACGGCCGCACATTGCGGCAGCATGTACAGGATGCGAAGTTCACGTAACTCTGGCCAATATGTGCGTCGACGGGGCGTCGTCTGCAGGTGCAGTTCGTGTGAGACCGTGGGCCATGTGAGGTCACATATGCCGAGGGTGGAGAGCAGTGGTAGTGCCGTGAGCAGACGTCGCACATCGTTGAAGGAAGAGAATTCACAATTCCAGAATGTCAGGGACGTGATGGTGCGGAACTGTGATAACAACAGAGGCCACCTGACGGAAGGTTGCTGGTGGGTCAAATGTATGTTGTAGACGTCCAATGTACGCAATCCCGGGAGCTTTCCTGCAAACTCGACGAAGAATGAACGAGCTACCTCGCCGAGACGATAGGGCCCTGCAAAACCATCGAGGTAAAGCCTATTCACGAAGGCGAGATACGGGCTCATGGTCTCCGAACGTACAACCCTCTCGACGAGCAGGTCGTAGGTACGCTCATCTGGGACGCAAATATCTTCGAACAGTTGGGCTCTGCTCTTTGGTAGCCAGGCCCGACAGACAAGAGCACACATGGCGAGTGTGTGGGACTTCAGTTTGGCCGCGGTGTAGTCGTCAAGAGCCACAGCTGAGATGATGTTGTCTGTGATTTCTGGAGGAATGCAAGGGGACATGTTCTGATCTGTTCTGCTCTTCGGGCCGACGGTGAGCTTGATCTGTCACCATCAACAATATTTGCCTGACTCACCTTGCGAGATACAGCGAGCTCGGGTATGAGAGACAAAGACGGACTGGGAGGAGCTCGAGGTAGGAAACGTCGACTCGGAGGGTCTCCTAGGGTTGACTGGCGCCTCATGTTCAATTCTCAGGGCGAAGGGGATGGCGTTCGGCCCGAAGAATTTCACGGAATGCTTACCCAGCGTCTCGAGCGGAGAGAGGGTGGACTGGAATGCGGGTGGAACGAGAACGCGGTCGACTGCACTGCGCAATTGGTCACAACTCAATCACTGGACGCACCTGCGCATTCCAACTTTGAGCACTCATGCCGAGTTGGGCGTTGAACGTCTCGAACTTCGTTCTCTGAGTATCACCAGGACGGTGTAAGTTTCTGATAAGGTGGACGATTGACGACAGAACTTGAGGATACGGGGATGTGGGATGTGAGGCCGGCTTCTCAAGCTCAAGGTTAGAGTTCCAACTGCCAAGTCGGTGTTGCGAGCCAGTGCCAGGACGCAGAACAAACGCATTGTCTTCTCCACGTACTGGACGCTCAGGAAGCACTCACGGCCGTTCTTTCCTCGGAGATGAAGAGAACAAGAACGCAATCTGCAGGATATGGCCGCTGGCAGTGGCCGCGAAGTTCAAGGCAAGGTTAGTGATGTTCCGGTGCCAGGTCTACGTGGGCATGTTGCGAGTCCCCGGAATAGCACCCAGAACCCGTGTAGTAGCGCATATACCCACGAGTTGAACCCGCGCGAGCTCGATCGAGGTGCAAGGGCGGCCACGCTAAGCGTGCAGCGGCTCGCTCAAGTGCATTCGATTGACTACCCGTGGTGCTCTCGGGGACGCTCGGGAAGCACTCAATGTCATTGCCCCCGAGATGAAGCTAATACGACACGAGAACAAGAATGTAAGGATAGAAATTTCACAGTACTATATGATATCTGAATTGGCGGCGTGGCGTTGCAAAGGTCGGAGATGCAAGGACTAGGAGGAACTGCTCGTCGCAGAACCAGATATCTCGCACTGCAAAACTAGGACACGTATATGTACTCTACATCTTGCGCTCGCGCAGTCGCGTGGAGCTGCGAAGGGGAGATGAAGCAGCGCCGCGTACGGTCGACGGTCCTCTAGATAAAAGAGATCTGCCCTCGGACACGGCGTTGCAGGGGCGCAGGCAGAAAACAAAAACATGGGACATCGCGAGCGGTATACCACAGTGACAGCAGGATCTGTGGAGGGATCGCGCTCTGGGCGAGAACGGGTCTGGCTGGCCAGAGGAGGTTCTCGATGAAGGTGTACTTGGATTGAGAGGGGGTACTACCACGAGAGGGATAGCTATGGGAAAAAGCTAGATTTGTAGGACTCACGATATACTACCATGCCGCAGCCAGCCGACCATGGCGTCCTGTACGGCTGCAAACGTCGAGCTGTAGTGGGCCGAAGGTGCTGTTCGAGCACGGGCTTGCTGTACCACAGGGCGGGACAGCGAGGTTGTGCGGTCGTGAGGTAAGGTTGCGCTTCGCGACTCGTGAGCCGATGAGAGGGCTGTAATGGACGTCGAGGCAAAGAGCCGCGCGGGGATGGACCAGCGGTGTCGGCACGCCAGGAGGTGAGAGACGATATCCTCCGCCGTCTTGAGAAAACAGAGACAAGTGCGGCGCAGTGATGACGCTGCAGGGGAAGGAGGAGCGCGTGGACGACGAGTCGGAGACCGAGCACAGCGGAGCGTCCGTCAAGACCAGCACAGACGAGGAAGGAAGCTTGCGTTGGCTGCCTACGCTGCACTCGAGATCGCTGCGAGGGAGAGGACGCTGTTCTGAGAAGAGGAGTCCCGTAGCGCGTCGGTCGTTGGCGCCAATCGCCGGCCCGGGCGCCCATCTCGATGACGTAGCGCGACAGCAAGGCGATCCTCTTGAACTTGAACCTCAACTGCGTCCTCCCCCGATGGCTGGATATCCACGGACAACTCGCCGGCACATCCTGGCCGCCTCTCGCTGTTTGTCTCAGCGCATCTTCGCAACTCGCGATTGCGTCGTCCTGTGCCTTTAGCTACAGCTGTTCAGCAACCCTCCATGACTTTGGAGGCACGTCCGCGGTGAGTACAGCATATGCTCGAGTCGGAGTTGACGATGTTAACATCCTCCGTGCGTCATCTTTTCTCAGTCTCCCCGGTACCACTATCCTCTGCCAGCTGCGCCTGGTTAATCACGTTAACCAGATGTGCGCTCTCCTAGTACGACATGTGGAATCTATTCGCGGTCAATGCACGCCCGCCTGCACGCCTGTACTGTGTACGTATCTAGACCTCTCTTTATCACAGTCTACTAACTACTTATCCAGTCTACTTATCACCCAGATGCCGACTACGATCCCGCCCATAGCCTACGACCCTGTTCATACCACGCGTCCAGGGAGCTCAGGCAAGTGACCCACCACTAACGCTGTCGCCTGCGTCTCGAACAGGATGGTGAGTCAACAGAGTCCTCGAACAAACACGGACCATTACACACCCACTACATATCGCCTCCGATCAAGAACCCTAGAACGACGCGTCAGACAAAGGTCAGCGCGTATACGTCAACAGGTGGTAAGTCAGAGGTGGCTTGTTCAGACAGAGACGGAGACTTACCACATGCCATTTAGTTCGCGCGAGAGCGTGCCTGCACTCAGACGGACACAAGCAAAGTACTCACCCCACCAGGTCCTCGTGAGTCGGCGGCACCGGAAGCCTGAACGGACACACCCCAAGCACCAGTCGCACCTTCCGGACGCGCACGAGTTCTCCCCTCGGTTGGACTCACCGAGCTCACGCCGCACGCTTCCCGGCGCGCGCCGGAGAATACGTCTGAATCGAGATAAACAGACAGTAAGTCAGTCAGTCGCTCGTCCAGACCGAGGAAGCACTCACCACACGTAGTCCAGATCGCATCGAACCTCCCGGGGCAGCATCGCCGTCAGCAGGACAAACCCATAGAAGAGCAGCAAAACACTCGCCGTCGGCGGCAGCACAAGCCCGGACTTTGAATGCGTCGAACGTAGCTGGGAGTGCGCCCGGGCGCGAGGCGACGACATAGACAGGGCTGGCAGGGACAGGATGCGAGATGGGAGGTAGAGAGTGTGCAATGGCGGGTGAGTGCTTGCCTGCAGTTCTCCTCGTCCTCCCAGTACATACCAATATCTGCGTTACACCCAGCATAAACGTGCGACGCGCGGTGCATATACCCGAAGAGAACTTACAAGGACACCGTCCGAGTCACACGCACGATGATCGGTTCAATGAAGTTGCGTCCTGCACGCCCGGTGAGCCTGCGTTTAAGCTTTTAAACCATGACGACATCACGTCGGCTTGGAAAACCGATTGGACGACAGCCCGGATACACTCACCGTCGACAGCAATGGACCTTGAAGCACCTGTCGGACGGCTGGGAGTGTGTCCGGATGCGCAGGAGCTCCGCAAATCCCACACGGACAAGGGATATGCGCTGTATCGGTCGATGCGACACAGAGACAGAGCTGGGCGGGAGATCGGACGGGTTGAGAGGAGTGACTGTGCATCGGGAGGTGCGCCGGGTGAGTGCCTGCTGGCTAACCTCCTCATCTTCTCAGTACTGAACGGCATTACGCCCAGGGACCACACGCCGTACATGGCACATACCAGATACTATAATCCCCGCCGGCATCCCTGGCGTGAGCGTGCTCGGGGCGAGAAAAGTACATCCTACACCCTACGCCCTACGTCCTACGCACCCAGTGTCGGCTTGGGTTCAAGGCTAACGACGTCACGCGTCGCGATCTCTAGCAGCCTGAGATGGACCGAGCTGGGACTGTAGGGCGGAGTGCGAGGCTATGGACCCAGGAGGACGGTGCGTATGCGCTGCTTCATCCCTTCCTGTTGTATCTCACGCGGTGTCCGTCTACGCACGTAATGCTGCTGGGAGCACTGAAAGGTGCGTTTCTCCGATCCCGCGAGGGCACGAGCTTTGCTCGCTGAGCTTCAGTCTCTTCAGTCTCTTCTTACGAAGGTTTGCATCTCGTACGGATGACAACAGCGGACTTTAATAGAGTACGACGTGAATCGTGATCAGGGTGACATCAATGAGCATATAGTCTACTACTATTTACCAAGTACGTCGAGCGAACAAGCGGGAAATTGTACAGAATCGAAACTAGCACAAGAAGACGACTGGAGTGGATACATCATACATAACGGACACACCGGAATACAGACAAGATATACGACGAACAAAAACCAACAGCGATGCATACATCCAAGCCAAGTCCAACTGTCCGCAAGTTGTGGTAACTGGTTGACGGCTCATGCAGGATAGCACTCGACCGCAGTGTCCCGTGAGTCTGCCTGCACTCGGGCTGCACTCGCGCGTCGCGCGAGTCCGGCGAGACAGCGAACCATACTGCCCAGCCAAGAAGCGCATGGATGCGAGTTCATGCGAGGTCTTCCGCTGCATGCACGAGGCGCGACTACGGGCCAGCTCTGCAGCACGGCCTCGACTGCACTGGCAGCGCAGCCACAACCGCGAATACGAGGGCAAGGGTGCGGGCGTTGTCCCGCCGGAAAGAACTGGTATTGATATATGGGTGGTTGCGTATGGGGGATACTAGTAGTAGAGGTTGTGGTCGTGCGTTGAGTAGGAGAACCTCGACGATGTGACTGATACGGATGAGCGCAAACATCGCGAACGGCGAGAGACTCGGAAGGAGGAAGGTGTGCAAGACCCGCACGCGGCACAGGCGGCGGAATGCGCGCCCCGTGAACGTTGTGAACTCGAACTTGAGGAGGCCATTCCGGCGAATGCGACGGCGAGGGACGTGATCGAAAGGGCTGCATATGGTGATGGTCACATAGAGATACGAGGGAGAGTAGAGGTTGCGATCAGAAGTGGGAGATCCCTGGTAGCATAGATATCGACGAGCGAAACGAATTCAGAGAGACTCGGATGGAAGAGGCCCATGCGCACACCACCGCACCGGACGGCGTAACGTGCGGACGTTTCAGACGTGGAAGACTTGAGAATGCAAGGGAGAAGCGACTCGGAGGCGATGGAAGACCAGTCAGGACTGGAATTCTCGATGGAGGGGCTTGGGAAGTTACAGTGCATGGATATTCGGTCGACGCAGCCTGCCGGCCCGCGAACTTGAACGACTCGGATGCCCCAATGCACTGGCAACTGTCCGACCCATCCTCGAACCCGGATACTTGTGGTCCGGCCAGACGGAGCGTCCTAATGTTCTCAGTCGACGTCCTGTAGCGGGGAAATTAGTCTCTGATCGTGATGAACGTGTACGTTGCGGAAGCTCACCAAACGTTGTAGTCGTTCATTGATATATAGGCGGAGGATCTTCCGTTTGTGCAGCTTGGGCAAGCATCTCCTGGCGTGTGCACGGAGACGCTTTTCGTCTTCCTCCTGCTGTGCAAGTACACAGAGGATGACCTCCTGGAGACGCCTGAATGGCTCGCCCGAGAGGACACGATCGAGTTCCCCAAGTGTGTCATCATC
Organism: Lentinus tigrinus ALCF2SS1-7; assembly: GCF_003813185.1. Classification (NCBI taxonomy): domain Eukaryota; kingdom Fungi; phylum Basidiomycota; class Agaricomycetes; order Polyporales; family Polyporaceae; genus Lentinus; species Lentinus tigrinus. Next base: position 172,579 of record NW_027137960.1, read on the forward strand.
GAAGCGCAAGGAGGTGCTGTCGTTGTTCTTTCTGGAGTGCCATCTATGAGTATAGACATAGTCGAAGGTGATAGATTGTATCGCGCTTGACGAGACGCCTTGCAGGACCGAAGCCACACCTCGCCAATTGCCCTGATATTTGTAAAGGCTGCAAGACAAACGTTCGAGAGCAATGAACGCCGATAGAGGTAAGTTGTCTAAACACATGGTACGAGAAGCATCAGCAATGAGTGGTAAACGGTTGACAAGATGAAGAATCATACATACCGGTTATGCGTATATTAAGATCTGTGACAGATGGCCCAACGCGACCCACGAAAGCATCCACGGATTCCCGCAATGACCCAGTGGAAGGCAAGTTGGAGGAGTCACAGCGCAGCTCTTTGACGGGTGATCCATGCAGCGCTCCTGTCATCCACCTGAGGAACAAGGCCGCACATTGTGGCGACAGAGGATAGATCCAAAGGGTATGTAACTCTGGCCAAAACGTGCGGGGACAGAGCGTCGTCTGCAGGTGCACTTCATGTGAGACCACGGGCCACGTGAGGTCAAAGATGGCGAGGGTGGAGAGCAGTGGTAGTGCAGTGAGGAGACGTCGCACATCGCTGAAGGAAGAGAATTGACAACCAAAGAGCCGCAGGGATGTGATGGTGCGGAACTGTGATAACAGCAGAGGCCACCTGACGGAAGGTCGCTGCTGAGTGAAATCTACATTGAAGACGCGCAATGTACGCAATCCCGGGAGCTTTCCTGCAAATTCGACGAATAACAAACGAGCTGCCTTGCTGGGTCGAGCTGATCCATGACGACTGAGGGCAAGGCTGTCCACGGAGGTAAGATACCGGCTCATGGTCTCCGAATGTAGAACTCTCTCGACGAGCAGGTCGTAGGTATGATCATCTTCGATGGGAATGTGTTTGAACAGTTCGACCCTGCTCCTTGGTAGCCAGGCCCGACAGACGAGAGCACACATGGCGAGTGTGTGGGTCCGACTCGGCCGTATGATGGGATAGTAGCGTTCGAGAGGTACAGCTGAGATGATGGTGTCCGTGATTTCTGGAGGCATGTAAGGGGGCATATTCTGCTCTCCGAGTCGAAGGGTGAGCTCGATCCGTCATCGTGGACAATATTCACCCCACTCACCTTGCGAGATACAGCAGACTCGGGTATAGGAGACGGGGATGGGCCTCTTGTTACCCGCTGCCATGCCTCGTGGAGCCACGCCGATAACCTGCGGATCCGGTAAGGAAACATCCGAGAAGTTTGCTCATGCCGCCGTCGGCCGAAGCGCATTGCGAGATTGAGCGGGCTCGGGTATGGGAGACAGAGACAGACGAGGGGAGCTCAAATGGTGCAGGGTGCAGGTTGAGGTGGGAGACGTTGGCTCGGAGGACATGGATGGGCGTCCTAGGGTGGATTGGTGCTTCACGTCCAGTTCTCAGGGCGAAGGTGATGGCGTTCCGCCCGAAATACTTTCCCAGCGCCTCGAGCGGAGAGAGCGTGTACTGGAATGCGCGGTCGGCTGCACTGTACAATTGGTAACTCAATCACTGGACGTACCTGCGTGTTCCAACTTTGGGTCTTCGCGCCGAGTTTAGCGTTGATCGTGGCTAGCTTTGTGTCTCTGTATCACAAATATGGAGTAAAATTACTTTACAGCTGGCCAGGAAACGATAGACCGCTTCCGGGAAACGCAGCTTGTGGGGTTCGTGTTTGTCCGCTCCATGGGAGAGTAAACGATAGCCAATGGGCACACCTACACACGCGTCTAGATGGAGGAGGTCCACCGTCAAGCGGAGACACCTGCTAGATATGGGCGCGCCCCAGCTTGCCGGTGTTTGTTCATAAACAAGGCCCCAAACGTGAGCGAAACTCGAAAACGGTCTATCGTTTCCTGGCCAGCTGTAAGGCAGACAATGGACGACAGAACTCACCGTGATATGGGAAGGTCAGAATCCAGCTCAGCTCACGGCCGGCGAGCTCAAGGGGACTCGGAACGTCTTAGACGCGTGGCCCTGCACGTTTGTCTCGTGCTCACCTCGATGTCTGTGATGAGAAGTGTCAAAGTGACGAGCGTGCGATAGAGATGCCGACTGACTGCGAGGAAGAAAGGACGCATTGTGGTCTCGCGGACACACCGGTACCACTGCCTCCGAGATTCGGATGGAGTTGATACGGAGAACACAATCCGGTGCGGCGGCCAGGACGCGGCAATAGAGCGACGACAGAGAAGCCTCATAGTATGATATCTGAATTGGTCTCTGGGGGCCCGCAGCTGTGTGCACCGGTTGCGGAGGTTCAAGAACCGGTCGTCGTAGCGGTCATGAACGTGCCAGATACCTCAATTCTTGCAGCAAGACTCGCGCTCGCGAGCTCATGTGTAGCCGCGAGCGGGGGTAGATGATGTAGTTGCAGCGCCGCGGACGGTCGACGATCGGCACCTGACCAAACCCGGAACTCCTGCCGCAACAGACCTGCCCCGGACTGGGACACAGCACCGCGGTTCTGCAGAGGGCAGAACCTGGCACATCACGAATCGGCGAAGCACACGGACCGCATACACATATGGAGGCATAGCACACAGGACGGGCCTTGCTGGGGACAAGTTCTCGAAGAAGTGTATTCGAATTGGGAAGCGGTACTGCGCGACGACAGACTGACGCACAGTAAAGAGGGTGGCTACCAGTGCATGAGTACTCACGAAGGACCCAAGGACATGGACAGCTGACCATGGCGTCCGTGCTCTGTGGTATCTCTCCAGACATCGGCGAGCTACGAAAGAACCCTCGCGCACTGCTGGTAGGTGGGCCGAAGGCTACGAAATGCCATTTGCTGTGCCACCGCGCGAGACTGCGAGCTTGCCACCGCTGAGTACCGCCGTGTCGAAATAAGGTTGCGAGTCCGACTTGCGACTCGCGAGCCGCCGGATGCGACGGAGGCTGTGGACGTCGTGGCGAAGAGTGCTGTGGTGTCGGCGTGCCAGGAGGCGAGAGATAACGTCCTGTGGCATCTTGAGAAAGCAGATGGTGTGATGAGTAGAGGGAAGTGGCGGAGAGAAGTGCGGCACTGCAAGAGGAGGAGCGCATGACGAGTGGAAAACCGAGCATAGAGGCGTGTCCGTCGAGATTGGCAGAGACAAGCAAGCAAAGTTCCGCTTGTTGCCTACGCTGTGCTTGAGGTCGCTGCCAGGAAGAGGACGATGAGAAGATGACCGCTGTCGCCAACGCGTCGGCCGCTGTCGTGGGCGCCAGTCGCCGGCCCGCCGGCGCGACATGCGTCACTTGGACCCGCTCACGCCTCGTCTCCTCCGATGTCTGGCACACAGCCCTCAATATCCCATGGACGACTCGCTAGCGCGTCCCAGACCGCCTCTTGCTCAGTGCATATGTTGTGCCTCGCAACTACATGCTCCCATGCCTCGTACACCACCAGCTCCGCCACCGCATCCACGACTTCCACGCATATCCGCTGTGAGTAGAGTACATCTCGATTCAGAGACGCGGAGATGATACTGACACGGTCTGCATACGTAGTCTCCCCTGTTCAGCCATCCCTCTGCCAGCCGCCTGTCGACTTCGGGAATGATCGAACACCTCTCCCAGGTGTGCGCTATCCCAACGGGTCTGGATTCCACTCGCGATCAAGACTCGCCAGGCTATGCTCCCGTAGTACGTACGTCTTCCCATTATAGTATGCTAACTAGCTACTCATTCCGAACCCTCAGCACCCAGACGCCAACTACTGCCCCGCTGGAGCCTCGAGCCTATGACAACGTCTAGACCGTGCGTCCAGCGAGCCCGGGCAGAACGCTCACCGCCAAGGCTGCCGCCTACGTCGTGGGACTGCGACATACGTTCCTGCACAGTGGTGAGTCAAACAAGTCCTCGAACGAACGAACAAACACGCACCGGTTCATACCAGCGCGTCAGATCCCCGAGCCTCGGACCATGGTATCCTGAACAGACGAGTCACACAAAGGTCAGCGTGTCCTCGGACTGCCCGCGTACACAGAAAGGAGTCCGGGCAGATGCTGCGAGTATGGTAAGATACATCAACTTCTTCGGATGGGGGACAAACACTCACTATAGGTATACGATCCAGTCCGACTCGACGAGGGCGGTGGAGCACTCCCTCAGCCATAGCCAATCGGAGGGCCGCAAGCAGCACACTCACCCCGGCGAGGTCTTCGTCGATGGCGGTGGAGGCTTGGACACGTCAACGCACCTCGGGAGACGCACTCTATATCCCGCTCCATCGAGCACCCCGGATCGAACTCACCACCGTCACCTCGCGCATTTCCTGCCGCGCACGCGAGTATTGAACCGAGGTCCGAATCACACAGATAGTAAGCTATTCAGCACCTCGTTCACACCCGGGGAAGTACTCACCACACTGCGCAGCGCAAATCGCACTGAACCTTATCACTCCCAAGCTCGGCAGGACTCACACCTCGGAAGGCGCAGACGCTTGGTCAGGACGGACTTGAAGCTCCCGCTGCGGAAGCGGAGGATCCTGCGACAGCAGAAGCTTGTTGTCGGCATTTTTGCTCAAGAGCAGAACGGAATAGCGTCAGCAGTGCAAACCGACAGAAGAGCAACGGACCCTCACCGTCGGCAGCAGGACGAGCGTGAACGTTGAACGCGTCGACGGTCGAACATAGCTGGAAGCGCGTCCGGACGCGGGGGCGCGAGGACGCGGGCAGTGTCGGCGGAGGCGACAACATGGGCAGAGCTAGGAGAGACGGAGACGGGCAGCGGAGAGCCCATAACATTAACTTTAGTTGCTTCACTACGCAACCGGACCCTATATTGTCGCAAATGTACAGTGCACCCGGGCCTGGCCGGATTCGATCATTTTCTGACCTGACTAACCGGCCGGATGTCCCAGTTTACCGATACGCAGCGCGCCACCGATGCGTAGCTCAATCTGTCTGTGGATCAATCCAATGAAGAATAATGGTCAATTTGTGAGTGATAGCTAGAGAGGATCACTCACCCGGCCGGCTAGAGGTATTCGCTGGGAGTGTTGTCCGGCCGGTAACACACAGATAGGCACGTTAACCGAACGGCCGGTCTTCCGGTTACCTCACCCGATGTCATTTCTGTAGACGCATGCTCAACGGTATATTGGAGCGGCTTGACTGGCTAGGTAGGCATCACTGCCCGGCCGACATTTCAGGATGGTCAGTGGGTCTTGCCGGCCGATCGATCCGCATAGGGGACGCCACTCGACGGCCGTGTTCGGAGAATAGGTGGGATGGCCAACCGGCCGTGTCGGGGGAATAGATGAGATGACCGACCGGCCGTGTTGGGAGAATAGGTGGGACGACCGACCGGCCGTGGTGTCAGGATAGATAGGACACCCATCCGGCCGTATAGCGAGATAATCGGTACAATAGGGCGGCCGTGATAGGAAGATGGATGGGACCACCGCACGGCCTTTCTCCAGTCGCGTTTGCATCTCGCATTGTACAATCCCATGTGTAAAACGTAGCACCACGAAGCGAACAATCTGTATAAGAGCGTGCAAATGTCCTTCGGGTGTAATCAAGATAGGTACATACAGACACATCTACCCCTACTGCATGTCATTCTCGAAGATCAAATACGGAGGGCTCTACAAGGGAATCAATGTCAATGTAGCATGCATACTCACAATGGCACGTACAACACGATCAGGCGGAGTCTTCCACCAGGTGGGACAGGGACCTTCGGGAGGACCCTCGTTGTTCCAGGTCCACCACAACGGATATCCATGTTCCCCGGCGAGTGTGCCAAACATCAGCACTTTCTCTATTTACTTGGAAGCGTATGTAATCGAATAGAATTGATCCAATCTGCGAAATCTATAGAATTTATCTGGCGGGATTAGAAGCGCATACACTGAATAAGGCTGAACACGGATCTATCCGGCGCTTATTTGGCGCTTATCTTGTAGAGCTAAATTTTAGCTTTCCAACGGTGGTACAATCATGCAAATCGGACCACAAATGGAGAAGATATGGCTTTATCAATGAAAAAAGGTTGCATGAAAAAATATCGAAAAATGCGGTCACAGTTGTCACATTAATGGCCACGGATCACGGATCCGCAACACAGCCACGCCCCCACTGCGGATCACGGATCCGTGACCATTAATGTGACAACTGTGACCGCATTTTTCGATATTTTTTCATGCAACCTTTTTTCATTGATAAAGCCATATCTTCTCCATTTGTGGTCCGATTTGCATGATTGTACCACCGTTGGAAAGCTAAAATTTAGCTCTACAAGATAAGCGCCAAATAAGCGCCGGATAGATCCGTGTTCAGCCTTAACACTGAACTCCCCCCATAATTATAATCGGGGCAATTCCCTTGCAATCTTGTAGAATTAGAATGCAATTACATAGAATCACTCAGAATATAGGTGTGTTCTTCGCGGAATAGGGGTTGCAATCAATTGCAATCGCATGGGATATCCCTCCAATGGATGGGACATCATTCAGACATCTGAATCGATTCAATCGAATGATCATTAAGTAGACAGGCAAAGAAATGATATTAATCAATCGACAAGAGCAACTACATAACACATAGTGCATGCATACATCCGTAAATAACAGGCTAATGCAACAATGGCCAATGGCCATGAAGCGCGAGACAAGGAGAGATGGTAGTGGGACGGTACTCCGGGGAGAAGCAAGCACCGAGGAATAGGCGAACCCAGCCGAATGAGCGTGGCAGTGAGACATTAGCAGGAGAGCAAGGGCAGGTCTCTAGAATCGAGCGTATTGAAGATTCAAGTCATGCAGAGCAAGCGAGAGTGTGTGTGACAGGCGAGAGAAAGGCAGGCGAGAGAGAGGCAGGCAAGAGAGAGGCAGGCAAGAGAGAGGCAGGCAAGAGAGAGGCAGGCAAGAGAGAGGCAGGCAAGAGAGAGGTGAGCGAGGGAGAGAGAGAGAGAGACAAGCGAGAGAGGGCCAGCCAAGCGATGAACAACAAGCAGGAAGCCATACGAAGGTGTTCGAACTTGAACGTTGGACTTGCGGACGGAAAACTGGAGGCGACCAGGAAGCAAGAGGACGAACCTCACAATGGGTGGCGCAGGTGCGGGCAGAGAGTTCCAGGGGAAGGAAGAGTTGGAGGAGAAGGACGACAACACCTGGAGACGTGGGTCCGGTAGTGATAAAGATCAGGTCGGAGCTTGAATCAGACAAACAAATCAAAAGCTCGGTAAGCGTCGGACGTCCGGTTATTAAAATTCCGCTAATTCCAAGCCCTTGCAATCTTATCGGAATTCGTTGCAATTTCCAGGTTTACATTTTACACCTCGCGCAAGATTGCTTCGATTGGATTCACTTGCAATTACGTGCAATCCGACTTGGCACCTTGCAAGCACAGGAATCCTCGGAATTGTTTGGAGATTTTGCTGATGAAGTATGCCCGGGGAAGCGCCAGCTCCCTTTCGAGATCGGCGACATCTACCGCGGCAACGTTGAACTTGAGATCGCGATCGGTCCATTCGCAGTA